>NC_133656.1:127175560-127463016 GCF_009905375.1 Apium graveolens | reverse complement strand
AGTCAAGTCTAGTTGAAAATGAGAAAGGAATTGAAGTCAGGGGTGAAGACAAGATTGCAAACTTAGATGAGGTTTTTGGGAGTATATTTGGTGAAAGCATGGAGGAAAAAGAGGAATGGCAGAAGGGAAATAGAAGAAAGGCCAAGGCACATAGAAGGAGTGAAGACAACACTGAAGAAACTAAATCTCTACCTTCCATACCTGAACCCTTTGTTGCTGATCCCACTATAAATATCCATGGTGAACCAATCATCCCAAAAGAGGAACCTATTGATTGGGACACCATCAATTTGCCCACCTTTTTAACCACTCTTCCACTATCAAAGAAACAGAAAAGAAAATCCAAATCTACACCTCCCCTAAACTCTAAGAAATTCACTCAAAAACATAAACCTAACCCTAAGCCACCCATTTCTAAAGATGATTATATTCACATCTGTGACATAAAAGAAATTTCAGACATTGAACTCTATCTGGATGAGCTGGAGGATGTAAGGGGAATTGCTGCCTACAGACAGCTACCAGAGAGATTGGTGTTCAGATACAAAGGAGCTGGGGAAAGAATATGGCCTCTCTACAGGATTCTGAATGAAGGCTACTCTACCTTGATCAGAGTCTTTTCAGCCATACAAAAGGATTCTGGCTTTACCAGGACTGCCAAGACTGAAATTATCAACAAGATTGCCAACATAAGGAAAACTTGGAGGGAGCCCAATGCTTTGCCCAGAACCTTACTCATTCAAAAAAGGGGAACTACAATTCACAAATCACCTCATTGGTTGATGGAATTCAGAGATGATAAAGGAGTCAGAAGATTTTTCAGACTTGAAGACCAACTCAAGATTGCTAGCAATGAAACTCTCAAAGAAATGCAATCTAAGTTGGATATCAGTGATGAAGATGAAGCTGAATTCTTCAGACAACTCCAACTCCAAATTGAGGAAAATGACAAAGGGCTAGGAAAGAAAACCAGGGATCAAAGAAGAAAAAGATGATTTGCTCAGGCTAGTGGAGCACCCTTGGAAACACTGTAAATCTTCAATTACCTTCTAGTACATACACTTTTGCAGCACTTCTAAATTTCTACTTAGTTTCAGTTCATATATTTGTTAAGTGTTTTGTTATCATCAAGTTAACCTTGAATTTATGTCTACAATTCTTATAGACATAAATAGGGGGAGATTGTTAGGAATATATGTACATTAGTTTGATGATATGTTTAACAAAACACTTAAGTAGAAATCTAGTGTTTGTAGCCTCAACGGATAAGACCACTTTGGCTATCCGTTGATGGTGTAACTTTACTTAGAAATAAGTCTAGTGTTGTAGCACATTTCAGTCTCTGAATTTGAGATATAATTCTTAAATGTTGAGGGAAATTATAAGTCATGTTGACTACTAAAGGATATGCAGATAGGAAGGCCAATTGTAAATATTTCATGCCTTGTAATTTTGTATAAATGAAATGGTGTCAACGGATAACTTAAAGACCTTCAACGGATGAGAAACAAAGCTTCAACGGATGTCTCTAAAGCTTCAACGGATAACATCCTTCAACGGATGAGTGCATCAACGGATAGAGCTTCAACTGCTAACACATCAACGGATAAAGCCATCAACGGATGAAGGCTTCAACGGATGTTCTGTTAAATAGCAGTTGACAAGTGGTAGTTGTACCTACAAACAGAGGCACATGGGTTGATAGAGACAACTGAGATGTGGTAGCCTATTTCAGGAACATCAGAAAAAGCAGCCGTTCTACTCTAGTATAAAGAGGCAATAGTCAACAATGCACTGGAGTAAAATGGAGAAGAAACAAGTGGAGAACTTATTTTATTATTGTACTTTTATCTTTGTCTTCACTTGTAAACTTGGTGTTATATAAACCAAGTAGCAGCTAGTAATTAGAATAGAATTTTTCCAGAGCTGTTTAGAAAAATCTTGAGAAAAATTATCTAGTTTGTACTAGGATGCAGCTGTGATCAACTTCTTGAATCACAGATTTTCTGAAATACCATCTCTGGTGGAACAACAAATCCACCAGAAAAGTTTTTAAGGTCTGTTGTGTTCTGTACTTTTGTGCTTGAATATATATCTGTCTGTATTAGCTTAAAGCAATTCACACACTTGTTTATCTTAAACACACAGCCTTTGAAACTGCTCAAAACTTGAAAAAGTTTTGAGATTTACATTCAACCCCCCTTCTGTAAATCTCATTGTTAGTTCACTAGGAATAACAGATACCCTGCTATCCTGATCTGGGTATCTTCTCGAGTTTCTTCGATCATATCCAAATAAATTCGATGATTGACTCATTTGTCTCCATGTCATAATTTTCCCTTCGCAAAGATCCGACCCCCACTTCAACGGGTACTATGGCCTTGCATCCATACCCCTGAGAGAAAGGTGTTTCCCCAGTAGTCATCTTGGGGGATCCTGTTATAAAACCACAAGACCTGTGGGAGCTCATCAGGCCACGTTTCCTTCTTCTCTTCCTCTTGGCCTTCAGGGTGTCCTTGATGATCTTGTTAATAGCCCAGTCTTCCCATTGCTCTGAGGATGGATGATTGCATTGAAGCTCTTCTGAATCCCCAACTGCTCACAAAATTCTTTCATTTCTTTACTGTCAATTTTTTTCCCATTTTCAGAGACCAACTTGTATAGGATAACATGCCAGCACACAATGGCTCTGTACACAAATTCTTTGAGCCTCTTTGCTGTAATAGTGGTCAGGGGCTCAGCTTCTGCCCACTTCCTGAAATAATCCACCGTGACCACCGCATATTTAACACTTTCTTTCGCCTTGGGAAATTCTCCAATCAGGTCTATCACCCACATGGCAAGGGGTCAAGGGCTCATAAGGGAGGTAAGAGGGGCCACAAGACAATTATAATAGTTGGCATACCCCTGGCACCTATCACAAGCTTGAGAAAATTCAAAGCCGTTCTTCTTCAGTATTGGCCAGTAGTAGCCCTGACAGAGGATTTTTTAAGCTAGAGAACTACCCCTCGAGTGATTGCCACAAATACCCTCATGCACCTCCCACAGGATATAGTTGCATTCATCTCCATTTATGCATTTGAGGAGGGGAACACTAAACCCTCTTATGTATAGAGCTCCATCATATATCACGTAACGAGCTGCTTTATACCTCATCTCTTTGCCTTATTATTTCCATCTGAAAGTAATTCTTCTTTTATGTAAGCCAAAATAGGAGTCATCCATGTTGGGTCGAGACCGCCACTAATGTTGATTATCTCCTGCTCGGGTATACCGGGTCGCCTCTATATATCAGGGAGGATAACCCCTAACAAAGTGGCCTCGAGACGTGAGCCTAACTTGGCCAGCTCGTTCGCGCCCTCATTGTGCCTACATGGGATGAGTTCTAGCCTTACTTCATGGAACATTATAATCATTACTTATGCATATTTCAAGTAAAGTTCTGTTCTCGTCCCCTTAGCTTGATACACTTCGTTTATCTGGTAGACCACAATCATGGAATCACTGAACACATTCAAATTATCGACCTTTAAAGGCTAGCTTGAGGCCATTTATTAGAGCCTCGTACTTAACATCATTATTGATCGCATGAAAAGCCAAGTGGGTCACATGTCTTATCTTGTGTCCCTCTGGGCTGATAAACCCAATTCCGACTCTTTCCCCTTCAGTATTAGAGGCTCCATCCATAAACAAAGTCCACCATGGGGAACTGTCCTGCTTTTCTTGCTCACTTTCCTCTATCCCAGGTATGACAATGAGCCCCCCCTAGTCCACTTCCTGATGTGTGGGAAATTCTAGGATAAAACAGGTCGAGGCCTAGCCTTTGATCGCGATATGGGGCTTATAATCCACCTCGAACTAGACAAGCTCTACTGCCCACTTTAACATGCGACCAGAAGCCTCAGGTTTGTGCATCACCTGCCTGAGAGGATAAGAGGTCCTCACTTCTATCTTATGAGCCTGAGATTTAGGGCCTCAACTTACAGGAGGCTAGAATTAGGGCATACGCCAAATTTTTGAGACATGTGTATCGAGTCTCAACATCAGCTAGCCTCTTGCTCACATTCTATACCGAGAGTTGAACATCATCTTCTTCTCGACCCAACACAGCACTGATCGAAAAGCTGGATACAACAAAGTAGAGGACCAGAACCTCCCTTGTCTTCGGGTTGGACAATATTGGAGGGTGGATGGGGTGCTTCTTTATACTTTGAATAGCGGCCTCACTCAAAGTTCTTCCTCACTTTTTTGATTTTCTTTAAAGACTTTTTGGCATTTTTTAGAGGACTTGAGACGAAACTGTTATGTACAACCACTCGCCCTGTTAGGCTTTGTACATCATTCAACCATCGTGGGGACTTCATATTTTGGCGGGGTTGACCTCAATTCCCTATTGTTGATGATAAAGCCCAAAAACTTCCCAGACTCGACTCCGAACATACATTTATGGGGGTTGAGATTCATCCTATACTTCCTCAGAATCTGTACATCTCTGATAAGTGATGAACGTGATCTTTTGCCTCCTTTGATTTCATGAGCATATCATCCATATCTGCCTCCATAGTCTTTCCCAATTGGTTCTTGAACATCTTCTTCACCAACTTTGATAGGTTGCTCCAGCATTAAGGAGTCCAAAAGGTATTCTAATATAACAGTAAAGGCCCCGATCGGTGATAAAGAAGGTATGCTCCTGATATGGCCTATATATTGGGATTTGATTATAGCTTGAGTAGGCATCCATAAAGCTGAGTCATGCATGCCTAACCGTAGAATCAACTAGATGGCCAATCTGTGGTAAAGGAAAACTATCCTTCGGGCAGTCCTTATTGATGTCGGTGAATTCCACGCATGTCCTTCATTTGCCATTTGGTTTCTTAACGAGCACAGGGTTTGCAAACCATATTGGGTAAAAATCTTCCCTCAGGAGCTCTGCCTCCATCAGCCTATCCACTTCTTTTTTGAGGGCTTCTGCCCTATCCCTACTGATCGGCCGTTTCTTCTATATAACCTTTTTTTCTTAGGATCTAGGTTGAGCCGGTGACACATAACATCCGGATTGATTCCCACCATATCAGAATGTGACCATGTAAAGACATCTAAATTATTTCTCAAAAACTGAGCCAGGTCTTCTCTGAGTATGGGGCTCAAATTAGAGCCAATCCGGAGCACCTTACAAGGATCATTCGGGTCTACCAGGATGGGGATAGTATCTTTTGCGGCTCCAGATCTTTCAACCACCGGGGGCATCCTTGGTTCCAAGTCTACCCGAGTTTCAGTAGTTTTCCCTACTTCTGTTATTATTAGGCCCTCTGTCCCTGCGAGCTAGGGCTGATGGGCTCGAACCGGACTTACCAAACCCTTAGAAGTCATGGTGACCTCGCGGGTGATTCTATTGGGTAGGTGTATGCTTGTTGTTGTCTCTTTGCCTACCCATTTTCTTTTTTTGATTCTCGCATCTATTTGGTATGCGCTCTCTTCCTCATCACTTACCCCCTCTACAATCCCCTCTTGTACCATCATGATCGGCTGAGAGGCCTCCACCAACAAAACTCTGGGGCGCGGCTCTACCTGAATTCACAGGTTCTCCAAGTATCCCTTTGGAAATTCTTTGATCGATATCATGTTACAAGTCTCGTGCCCCTTAGGGCGCATTCTTTTTCTCTCATCAGCCTCTTCCATGAGGACATCATCTTCTTCCAGTTTGATTGTCTCCCTTGATGCATTTCCCAGCTCTGCTGCCTTGAGCGTCTGGTTGTAACAAACTCTCGAATCGTATTGGCAACCCTACAAAAATCCTATCCTCGTGTGTGTTGGGAATTTTATCATCATATGGTGGGTCGAGGTCACCATTCTCATAGCCTTCATGAGTGGTCTCCCTACTATAAAGTTGTAGGCACATGGCCGGTTTACCACAGTAAATGTAACAAGCTGGGTGGCTATATGAGGCTCCTCTCCTAGGGTGACTGGGAGTTGAATTGTTTCTTTCACCCCAATCGAATCTTATTTGACTCCGTAAAGGTACCCGCCTGAAAAGGTCATCTCTTTGTCCAAGAATATGTCAGCACATTGGCTGAGCTCCCGATATCTACTAACACCCTGTGTATATTCGTCATTCCGATTTCCATTTTTATCACCAGCGCATCAGTATGGGGATAGTGGACCCATTTGACATCTGTTTCTCTGAACACAATATCATCAACCTCCCTTTTAAAGAGCCCAGGGGGCCTCAGGCTCAAATGATTGACATTGATGAGGGGATTATCTTTCACCTCCCGAGCATACATGTCCATTGCCTTTTGGCTATCTCTATCAATATGAGACCCGCCTAGAATTATATAAATGTTGTTGGCCTGAGACACCCTCTCCTTTTCCTCCGGGCGTAGAGAAGGGACTGCATGATATTCTGTCATGTGTTTCCGAACCTCCCTAACAACCCACTCCGTTAGCTTTCTCTGATGGATCAGTGTCTCAATCTCATCCTTAAGTTGTCTGCAATCAGCCATATCGTGTCTCGTGGCCTCATGATATGCACAATACTTCAAATTGTCCATTTTGTTATAGTTCGTGAGGGAGGCTGCCTTTTTGAATACTCCTTTTTCTGCATAGGTAGCATATATATGATCAATGGAGGCTACGATGGGTGTGTGTGTCTACCATTTACTTGTATAGGGTCTCTTTGTCTCCTTGGCCGTCTCCTTGCCCCTAGCAGCCTTTTTTAGGCTCGAGCTACGCTGATAATTTTTTCTTCGCTTCTCAGGACTTGAGGACCTATCCCTCCTGTCTCGATAATTCTCGTTGATCTTTAGCTCTCTCATTTATTTATTTATCCTACTCTTAAAATTCGGCCAACATTCTGGGCTCGCTGGCCTGAAGGCTCTTCCAAAATTTTGATCCCTCTTTCAGCCCCATAATCAAAATATTCTTGATGGTATCCTCGCTAACATCTCCAACTTTAGGAACTTCGATGTTAAATCATCAAAAATACTCTGCAAGGGGTTCCCCATCTCTCTGTTTAATATTGGCCAGAGTGGCTACTGGTGGTGAATAATGGAGGGTGGACTGAAATTGTTTGATAAATAGATCCTCCAATTATCGCCACATTCTTATGCTAGTTGGCCCCAACTTAAAAAACCATGGTTGGGCACACCCTCGGAGTGATGCTGTGAAGAGTCTGCAGCGGGTTGGCTCCGGAACCTGAGAGAATTCCCATTAAATAGGCGGACTGGGTTGTGCCTGAACACCCGAGACAGAGGAGAGGACCGAATAGTAGCCGTAAACGGAGACGAGGCCGTCGAGGCGGGGGTCCCGCTCTTCTCCTGATCCATTTGATCTAGAATCCTTCTTAAGTCTCCAACCCTAAAAATTTCTCTCTCCCCGTCGTTATTTCATTGCTTGAGTGATGGGAGTCTTGTGACCGCTCACGGCGTCCACCTTCTTCAGGTCGCACCTGGAACTCCTCATCCTGGTCAGTCCTACATCTTTTTCTTATGGCCCTTCTGAGTCGAGTGTACTGGCGTCTGGGTAGGGGAGTCACCACACGTTTCCTTTTCAGGGTTTTCTGACCCTCAGGATCCTTTTCCTCTCTTTCTTTTCTGCAATTCTCCAATTTGAGCCTGAGGTCGTGCTCACTTAATTTCTTGCCCAAGCGGTTAAGCAGACTGGTTGATCTCGCCTCGGATGAAGCTGGCTTTGTCCCCGATCTTTCAGAGATCTGGCTGCCTTGCTCGACCTGGCTTAGGGGTATCCCATCCCACCCTCATGATGCTTCCTTCTTTTTTTTTGATCTCGCCTGCCACATCATTGAACTCGTGAATGAGTCATTTTCGAGGGCCCTTGCCCTTCCAGTTGCGCTGGGAGAGCTTGAGGTGGTGTGCCTTACGCTTAGCGTTTCGGGTAAAGCCATTTTATACCTTGAACATCTTAGTGTTGATTTTATTCATCTGATTCCCGAGCCCTTCGAGATAAGCCATGACTTCTTTCCCGTCAATGGGTGCGGGCGGTGGTGGCGGCGCCTGATTCTCCGAGGACGTGTTACTACCGTCAAGGTCCCGTCCCCTTCTTACATCCGCTTCATCATGTCACCACTGATTTGCCATCTTTTATCCCTAAGATGGATTAGCCTCTCCTTCTAGATTCAAATGTTAAAGGGATAATTTTATTTAACAGTATTTTGGAGGTTAATGGCCGAAATGAAGATCAATGGTGGTGTTTTAAGGTGGAGGAAGGTTGTGTATGGTTGTGTTTGAGCTTGTATGATGACTCCTCAAGAAAGAATATGGTTTTCTTAATTTTTCGTCAAGTGTCAACCTATATCCCATACAAGTTCCTACGTACCTTATTTATAAGGATCAAGCCTCACGTAATTCTTGAGGAACAAGTTACATAGGCTAGGATTAGGGTTTTTCTACACATGCAGTGCAAGCCCATTTCTTATTCAGACCTTCAGCCAATTAGTCAAGTAAATCTCGACCGGACCCACACGTTTCCTAAAATCTTGCGACATCTTTGCATTTCTTCTCGTAATTATAGGAATGTCCCGTGTCGGCCCCGAAATTTACGAGCAACTCAGTCATCTTAGAGTCATTTTCTATAATAAAGCTAGAGTTTTAATAATACGAGTCGGCCTGGCCACCTCGGCTCGCACTAACAGTAAGCATTCAAAAAGTTGAGTGGTGAGCCCATCTGGTCTCCCCTCTATTTGTCACTTAACTAGTTTTCTTGGATTTTTCATTCAATGCGAGCTCACGAGTCCAACTCGCATGTTGATGGTCTTTCATCACAACTTAGGTTAGATGTGATGCGAGCCGGATATCATGTGATGGGCTTGTAGCCCCCATCCTAAAAATAGAGTGATGTGAGCCCGTAGGCCCGTCGGCCCATCACACATTCTATAATTAGAGCATCTCCAATCCATTATACTATTTTGGTATAATTTTTACACCAATATGATTGAAAAAACACTATTTTCAAATTTAACTCCAACCCACCAACACTAAATTTTACACCAATCATGTAATATATAAATTATTTTATTATTAAAATATAAAATTAAAGTTAAAAGTAATAAAGTAGTGGGGTACAAATGAAACAAATTTATTTTATTTAAGGAGTAAAAGGGCAACAAGGGAATATACAAAAACTCTAAAAATTTAGTGTAAAACCAAATTTGGTGTAACTTTTGGTGTGACACCAAAATGGTGTAACTTTTAGAGTTGGATTGGAGAGGAGTTTTACACCAAAATGGTGTAAAAGTGAATATTTAGAGTTGAGTTGGAGATGGTCTTAGTTTCCTTCATTTGGGCTTATGAGTCATGTTCAAATACAGCGAGCCCATGAGCCCATTTATTACTTAATAGGCAATGAGCCCAACTCACCATATTCTAATAAAGGAACCATTGTGCGAGTTCACCAGTCCAGCTCACATTTATCATAATTCTAGGCCCAATTCCTCCATTTATACAAATGAGAACCTATTTATGATTTATTCCCAAAAATGGGTATAACAAAGTTTATGTCTGGTTGTTGATTGTTATAGATGGACTCATGCCTAGGGGATGACACTGAAATTTTTGAACAAAGTTATAAGATAGAAGATCGATATTATAGATGGAAAGAAGAATACACACAGTTACAGTGTTTTATAAATTTTTGGTTTGTGATTAAGTGATTGACTGCATCTGAAAATTTTAAGCAGATCAGTCACTAAAATTTGATTTAAATTGATTATTAATTATAATTTAATCTTTTCATTAAAATCAAAAATTAAAATTATTTAAAATTGAAAAATGGTAGAGTAGGAGAGTCGGCATAATTACTTGTAACGCCCCCAAATCTGGGGTCAGGAATCTGGGTCGTCGCGCCATCCTTCACTCATCTGTAACCTGGTATTGATTTTGTAAGATATATTTGATAATGTCATGTCTAATATGATTTGTGTTTAGTTTTCAGATCTTACTTATACAGGACAAATCAGTACTTAACTGGAAATCAGCACTTATACTAAAGTTAGAACTTGGGTTGTCAGAACTTAAGTTATCATGAGATATTTATCAGGAGATAATATCAGGATTTAAGGAGACTTTTGGATAAGGAAGGCGGCTGATTGAAAGGAAAGAAGATCAAGACAAACGCAAGAAGAGATATGCATGAAGAAGGAATTCTATGAAGAATAGAATACTTGGAAGAAAAGATATCTGATTGATATATTTTAGGAAGCAGAATTATATTTCATATCAATTAGCGATTATCTTATAACTGTGTAGTATATAAACACAGACATAGGGTTTACACTATAGATGTTATCATTATCGAGAATAATATTCATTGTAACCCTAGCAGCTCTCGTGATATTTTGTTCATCACTGAATGAGGACAGTTCTACATTGTAACAGAGTTTAATAAAGTTTGTTTTCTGTTACTTGAGTTCTTTAAATTCGATTTGATTGTGCTATATACTGTATTCAACCCCCCTTCTACAATGTGTGTGACCTAACAAGTGGTATCAGAGCCTATCTATTAACACACAAACAGTTTAAGATCCAAAAACAATCATGTCTGAAGCAGAAACTCCAACCAAGCCCACCAAAACTGAAGAACCTCCAAAGACTCAAATCCATAGTCGATATGAGGCTATTAGAGTTCCCATACTGAAACCATCTGAATACCCCATATGGAAGGTGAGGATGACTATGTTTCTGGAAGCTACAGATCCAGAATATCTTGACAGAATCAATGAAGGACCTCACAAACCAATCAAACTCGTTGTTGCAGTTGCAGGTGAAGCAGCAAAGTCTGTACCAAAGGAGAAGAGTGATTACACTGCTGAAGATATCATCAATTGCTAAGGATGCTAAGGTACGACACTTGCTGTATAGTGCCATTGATAAAGTAATGTCAAACAGGGTAATTAACTGCAAGACTGCAAAGGAGATATTGGATGCCTTGGAAACAAGATGTCAGGGAACTGATTCGATTAAGAAGAACAGGAAGACTATACTCACTCAAGAGTATGAACACTTTGACTCAAAGCCTAATGAGTCATTGACTGATTTATATGACAGATTCGTCAAACTCTTGAATGATTTGTCACTAGTTGATAAGGAGTATGATCTTGAAGATTTAAACCTTAAATTCCTGTTAGCTCTTCCAGAAAGTTGGGATTTGAAGGCCACAATTATAAGAGACAACTATAATCTTGAAGAAACAACTCTTGATGAAATTTATGGGATGCTCAAGACTCATGAACTTGAGATGGAACAAAGAAGCAAGAGGAAAGGAGGAAAGTCAAGAACAGTTGCTCTTAAGGCTGAGGAAGAATCCCCCAAAGCAGCTACCTCAAGGAAAGGCAAGGGAAAAGCGCTCATCACAAAGTCTGATACTGAGTCATCAAGTTCTGATAGTGATGATGACTCAAAAACTGAAAGCTTGCCTGAGATGGATGCTGATGAAGAGATGATGAAGCTGTGTGCTCTTATGGTGAAAGGAATCACAAGGATTGCATACAGAAAATTCAGGAAGGGAAAGACGTTTTCCAGGAAAGGTGCAAGTTCTGATAAGAAGAGTTTCAGAAAATCTGAAGGCAAAGGAGGGAAGTCTGACATAGGAGATTACACAAATGGAAAATGCTACAACTGTGGTGATAAAGGCCACATATCTCCTGATTGCAAGAAAGTGAAGAGTGACAAAGGCAAGGCTCTTATCACAAAGAAGAAAAGCTGGACAGACACTTCAGATTCAGAAAGTGAGGAGAACTATGCCTTGATGGCAAATGCTGATAACAGTTCTGAAGCTGGTGAGTTAAAGGTACCTCAAACTACTTATGCCTTTCATACTGATGATATTAATGAGTTGAGAAGATATCTTAAAACCATGTTCATTAGTTATAGAGATTAAACTTTAACATGTGAAAGATTAACTTCTTAAAATCTTGCTTGTAAAAAGAGGAATGATTATTTAGAAAAAGAGTTAGTCATGTTCAATCAAACTCAGAAAGATAGAGATGATGCTTTCTATGTTATGGATGAAGTACTTAAAATGAATGAATCTCTAAAAACTGAGTTAGAAAAGGAAAGAGAGATTATTAGGACTTGGACTAACTCTGCTAGAACAACTCAGAATTTATTAATTAGTGGAAACTGGAAAGAGGGCTTAGGTTATGGAGAAGATAAGAATGATAAAAGAACTGTGGAAATTAAGCCTGTAGTTGTTAAACAAAAGCCAAAGGTAAAACCTGTTAAGTTTGTAGCTGTAAAGTCTGATACTGAGAAATCAGAAGTTAAAGAGGAATTAAATTCTGACAAACTAAAACAGGAAAAGCCAACTAAAGTTAACGTAGGCTTAATGACAAAGAAGCAGCTTAAGCATAAGCTGAAAGATGTTAAGAATGTAAACAAGGTAAAGTCACCTAGGAAAAATAGGAATGGAAAGGAAGGTGTGAATAAAAGCAATGATTATAAGCCTGTTCCTAATGCTCCTAGAAAAACATGTCATAACTGTGGAAGTTCCAACCATCTGGCTTCTTTTTGCAGGAAGAATAAAAACATAAACTCCTTACCTTCAAAGTCAGGAGTTAAGAGTCAGTTTGTTAGATATAGGCCACAAAATCCTTGTTTTCATTGTGGTAGTTTATGGCATTCCATTTATACTTGTAAGGAATATCATAGTTTGTATTATGATTATTATCAAATAAAACCTTCTTTAAAGAAAGTTAGCATTGTTCCTTCTAGTGTAAGTTATGATACAAAGTCTGATAGTGTAAATGCTGATAAGAAAAATGTTAACATAAACTCTGATGCTAAATCCGCTGTAAATGTTAACAAACTTAATAAGGCCAAAGGATCCAAGCAAGTCTGGGTCCTTAAAACTAATCATTAGTGGTCTTTGTGATTGCAGGGCAACAGGAAAAACATCCTAGTTCTGGACAGTGGATGCTCAGGACATATGACTGGAAATAAAGCCCTGCTATCAGACTTTGTGGAGAAAACTAGCCCAAGTGTTTCTTATGGAGATGGCAACATTGGAAAAACACATGGATATGGCAATATCAATCTTGGGAATGTCATCATTGAGAAAGTAGCTCTGGTCTCAGGACTTAAACACAATCTGCTGAGTGTTAGTCAAATCTGTGACAGAGGTTATCATATGGATTTCTTTGAAGAACACTGTGAAGTTGTAAGCAAATCTACAGGCAAAGTTGTTCTGAAAGGATACAGGCATGGTAACATTTATGAAGCCAAGCTTTCAACAAGTACTCATGGTTCTGCAATCTGTCTGTTAAGTAGAGCATCAATTGAAGAAAGCTGGAACTGGCACAAGAAACTCTCTCATTTAAATTTCAACAATATAAATGAACTAGTCAAGAAAGATCTTGTGAGAGGACTTCCAAAATCAATATTTGCTCCTGATGGTCTTTGTGATTCATGTCAGAAGGCAAAACAAAGAAAATCTTCATTCAAGAGCAAGACTGAATCATCAATTCTTGAGCCTTATCACCTACTACATGTTGATCTATTTGATCCAGTAAATGTCATGTCTATTGCAAAGAAGAAATATGTTATGGTCATAGTGGATGAGTTCACCAGATATACATGGGTGTATTTCTTGCACACAAAAAGTGAAACTGCATCTATCTTGATTGATCATGTCAAGCAACTGGATAAATTGGTCAAAGATTCTGTGAAGATCATAAGAAGTGATAATGGCACTGAGTTCAAGAATTTGATCATAGAAGAGTTCTGCAAAGACCATGGAATCAAGCAGAAATTTTCTGCTCCTGGAACTCCACAGCAAAATGGAGTTGTTGAAAGAAAGAATAGAACTCTTATTGAAGCTGCACGAACAATGCTTGATGAAGCAACACTACCAACCTATTTTTGGGCTGAAGCTATGCAGACTGCTTGTTTTACTCAGAATGCAGCACTCATTAACAAGCATGGAAAGACACCATATGAGATGGTGAAGAAAAAGAAGCCAAATCTGAAGTACTTTCATGTATTTGGATGCAAGTGTTTTGTTCTTAAGACTCATCCTGAACAGCTATCCAAATTTGATCTAAAAGCTGATGAAGGAATCTTTGTTGGATATCCACTTTCCACAAAAGCCTTCAGAGTCTTCAATTTAAGAACAAGGGTTGTCATGGAATCTATCAATGTCTCCTTTGATGATAAGAAGATTACTGGACTTGAAGATTTCAATTATCATGATCAGCTGAGATTTGAAAATGAAGATTTAAATTCTGATACTGTAAATCCTGACAGTCTAAATCCTGATACTGCAAACTCCGATGGACTAAACTCTGATGTTATTGAAACGGTGGTGACTACGCCAAAGGAAGATGCACCTGTGTAGGGGGAGCATACTGAAGATACAACCACATCTCAAGAAGCATCAGAATCTACAACTGGCTCTTCAAGTTCTGATTCATCAAGTTCTGATGAGCCAAGTTCTGATAATTCTAGAAACTCAAATTCTGAAGGATCTAACTCAGAGAGAATAATTTCAGGGGGAGCATCAGAAAATATTGATGAAGACAGCATGGATCATGGGGGAGCATCCAGTTCTAGAGAAAACCTTCCATCTGCAAGGAAGTGGACTAAATTACATACACTTGACTTAATTATTGTAAATCCTGATGCATGTGTCAGAACTAGAACAACTACATCAAATGAATGTCTTTATAATTCTTTTCTTTTTCAGACTGAACCAAAGAAAGTGGAAGAAGCTCTTCAAGATGTTGATTGGGTGCAAGCAATGCAGGAAGAGTTAAATGAATTTGAAAGAAACAAAGTCTGGACCCTAGTGACAAGACCAAAGAACAGATCTATTGTTGGTACAAAGTGGGTGTTCAGAAACAAAACTGATAGTGATGGCATAATTACAAGGAATAAAGCAAGGCTGGTTGCAAAAGGATATTCTCAACAGGAGGGAATTGATTATGATGAAACATTTGCACCAGTTGCTAGATTGGAAGCCATAAGGATATTTTTGGCTTATGCTGCTCACAAAAAGTTTACTGTCTTTCAAATGGATGTGAAAAGTGCTTTTCTCAATAGAGAATTGGAAAAGGAAGTATATGTAGAATAACCTCCAGGATTTATAGATTCCAAATTTCCAAATCATGTCTACAGGCTTGATAAAGCACTTTATGGCCTTAAGCAAGCTCCAAGAGCATGGTATGAGACGTTAGCTCAGTTTCTTCTGGAAAGTGGATTTAACAGAGGAACTATTGACAAAACACTGTTCTACCTCAACCATGGAAAGGACTTACTTTTGGTGCAGATATATGTTGATGATATCATTTTTGGTTCTACAAATGACAAACTTTGCAAGAAGTTTGCCAAACTGATGCAGTCAAGATATCAAATGAGTATGATGGGGGAACTTAGCTATTTTCTGGGCCTTCAAGTCAAGCAGAATGAAGAAAGCACTTTCATCTGTCAATCCAAGTACACCAGAAATTTGCTGAAGAAATTTGGAATGCAAGATTGTTCAAGTGCATCCACTCCCATGGCCACTACAACAAAATTGGATAAGGATACTGGTATATCAGTAGATATTACTGATTACAGAGGTATGATTGGCTCACTACTCTATCTAACTGCTTGTAGACCTGATATCATGTATGCTACCTGTCTTTGTGCAAGATTTCAAGCAGATCCAAGAGAACCCCACTTAACAGCTGTGAAAAGAATTTTCAAGTATCTTAAGGGAACAGCTGATCTGGGATTGTGGTATCCTAGAGAATCAGACTTTAAACTAATAGGTTACTCAGATGCAAATTTTGCAGGATGCAAAATTGACAGGAAAAGCACAAGTGGAAGCTGCCAATTTCTTGGAGGCAGATTGGTTTCTTGGTTTAGCAAGAAACAAAAGTCAATTTCCACATCAACTGCAGAAGCAGAGTACATTGCTGCAGGAAGCTGTTGTGCACATATTCTTTGGATGAAGAATCAGTTACTGGATTATGGGTTAACATATTTTAAAATCCCTATTTACTGTGATAATCAAAGTGTTATTGCTATGATAGGTAATCCAGTTCAACACTCAATGACAAAGCACATCAGCATAAGGTACCACTTCATAAGGGAACATGTGGATGAAGGTACAGTGGAATTGCACATTGTTCCAACAGATCAACAACTAGCAGATATCTTCACAAAACCACTGTGTGAAGCTACTTTTACAAGATTGGTAAATGAACTTGGAATGGTTTCAGGTTCTTTCTCTAAGTCTGCTTAGTTTATAATTCTGTTTCATCAGACTTTATGATCAGTATTTACAGATATTACTATCTTTGTGTATTATGTGCTTAATTGAAAATTGCTTAAGTACTGATTGTTGTCAGATGTGAATTTCTAAACTCTGATAGTGATATGAATGTTTCTGTGACTATTCAATCTAATGAGGATAACTGTGCTAGATACTGACCCAGTAATCTTTAATATACTAAAGATCCCATGTTTGAAGTAATTTTTTATGTGGAAATCTTTTAACACAGGAAAATTCTGATATTAAGCTTAGTTAAGTTTACTTTATCTATCTTATTACTAAGTCAAAAACTAGAATAATGTTTCTTATCTATTAAGTTCTGATGTTAGTAAATCTGGTGAATGTACTAAGTGCTGATAAGCTTCACTTATCAAAAGAAAAAGAAAATAAAAGAAATAAAAATCAGGTACTCCTTTGAGATCTAGAGTAAAAATGTGGAAGAGAAGACCCAAGTGCATTGCTGGTATTAAGTTATATGCATCAGAAAAGCAAAATAAATATTTTCTTGGCAACTTTTCACACTCTATGATTACTAGAGAAATATTCTGATAATAGCATAAATTCTGATTAGCAGTCGTGACTCACTTACACTGAGAAGCCACTGTAAAATGGAATTCCAAAAGATGCATAAAATAAACACAAAACAGTTGAGGTGGACTCATGCATAAACTCATTCTAAAGTAGACTTCAGAATCATGACAGATTTTGAACAACGTTCTTAGTTACGCCTTATTTCTAAGATGTACTGAAGTGAATCAGACTTTAATCTTTATCTGATATTTAGCTTACTGCACACACATACACTCCATATGAATGATGAAAATTACTGTGGTGATAAATGTTATTTTAGATGAACATGTTAAGTGTCAGTTGCATAAATTCCGAGGACAAGTTATGATGAAAGTTCTGATGATTAAGTTCTGACGAAACCATATTAGTACTTGTGTAATGAATTACATAAATAGGCATTCACTTTTTGAGTTAAGGAGTCATGTTCTGATGACTGATAAGTTCTGATATAAGTCTAAGTTATGATATTAAATCCTAATTCTTTACTTGACTTATTTGTGGTTAAAATCTGAAATAGTTTTATTTAAAATCAGAATATGTTTGGGTGAGATATTAACAGTCAACCTAATTGGGGTTAGTGGTACTCGTCTATGCACAGTAATTTTTACTTGTTTTGTGTGCGCATTAAATCATGTTTTAAGTTTCCAATGGCTGTTATTATTCTCATCAGTCTAGGGAGACGAGGTATAATTATTTTTACCTATAACCATTCAATTTTCCTTGCGTCTCTTAGTATTCTATTGGTTATATAAACCAACACCTCATTCCAGCCAACACTTCTCTCATTTTCTCTCAAACTCACTCTTTTTACATCCTCATCAAAAACATGGTTCGTTTCAACTTGGTCCTGAACTATGACACTTTTAATATAGAGTTGAGCTGTGCTGATTGGCGGCAAGAGTGGCATGTCACTGCCATTCCTGATGAAATCTGGGACTCCGTTCCCCAAGAGGTTCTCACATACCTCTTATTCTTCTATATGGACTATCATCGCCATCTTGAGCGTCTGGAAGAGGAAAGGAGAGAAGCTCTCCAACAGCAAGAACGGATCATTCGTCTTGCTGTTCTTTTTATTGAAAGCCGAAAGAAGAATTAATTGTTATCTATCTGTTTCTCTTCACCGTCAGCTTTGTCAGTCTTCTTAGCTTAGGGCTAAAGCTGTTGATGTTAGGAATTGTAGCTTAGGACAATCTTGTAATTTTAAGCATGAAATTTAAGTTTCATGAAATGTATTTGCTTAATATATTAATGAAATTTTATCTTTTTGCAAGATTTTATCTCTGAGTCGTTTCATATTCTGATGATATTTTAACAACTGATACTAACTATATCCTGATGACCTTTTTAGCTCTGATACACATCAAGTTCTGATTCTGACGTGCCAGTATTTATTTACTTGGTTTATTTATGGTCATTATCTCACTGGTTATATTTTTACAGGATATTGGTAAAGCAGTAATAATAATTTATTTAGTGGGAACAGTTTTAAAATATAAAATAAAAATGAACGTCCTTGATTAATGGGATTACTTGGTAAGTGGAACGGTTTTTCTCCTTGAAAAACTGCATGTGATAAGTAATGATTACTGAATACCTATGCCCATTAATTATCTTTTACTGCTGCATGTCTGACAGGTGTCTCAACGGCTATTTTTTACCGTGTATAAGTAAAAGAGAGAAAAGATTGTAAACTCTTTTATTTACTTTCCTATTTTATCTCTCTCTTTTTACTTTTATTCTTTCTCATCTACTGACGATTTTTCATACAAACATCTTATCAAACACCTTACAGGCAACCGAATTTCTCACGTATTTCTCATGGCACCCAAGGACATAATTTTTGATGGCGCTACGTTTGTTCTTAATAACTTCTCCGCTATTCTTAGCAAGTCAGAAGCCCCATCTAAACTTCACTTCATTCAGGACTTTCTTGCTAGTTCCGATATTGGGTATGCTCTGACCAAACCTGAAGCAGTCTCTGGTACTCAAGTACTGGAGTTCTGGAGAAGCGGTGTATATGATGATGGTGATGCTCAAGGGTCCCCAAGTATTATTTTTTTCATCAGGGGAGGATGAGTATGTTGTGACATTGTCTACGGTTCGACAAGCACTGCAGCTACCTGAGAATTGTGTCTATTCTACTGTTGAAGAGCCAGTTCTTCAAAACATGATGGCCAGTCTGGGATATGAGAAGAAATTGGCAAAGCTGGGCCAATTGAAGAGATCTTTCATAAGGAGGGAATGTAATTTCTTCTTTGATTGCATAAGCAAGGCTTTTGCAAACAAATGTTCCAATTTTGATGCAATTCTCATATTCAGCCAACAAATCGGGTATGCTCTCATAAATCAAACTGATTTTGACTATGCAAGTGCTGTCTTAGGTTTTATTGGGGATAGAATGACAGAAGATAGAACTACTGTTTATTTTGCTAGATTCTGTCAGCTTATCTATAGTTTCCGTTGTGATAATAAGCCCCAATCTGCTAGTGAATTAATTTCATCATTCAAACTAGCTAAACGAGCTTTTAATGACTTATTATCTACTGATAATAAGAAGGCTGTGTTAAGACCCCTCTTAATTCCTTTATCTGTCAAACAAGCCTTAATAAACTATGATCCCGTTAAATACACTACACTATATCCTGATGTTCAACCATCTGAACCTCATCTATCAGCACCTACCACCTCTACTCAACCACCTCAAGCTTCTCGACCTCAACCTTCAGATCCTACAGTGCAGCCTTCATCTTCCAAACCTAAGAGGACTAAGAAAGTACCTCAGACACAACAGAAGAGATGGAGATTCATTCTGCGAGATGAATCAGATGCTGAGGAACAGGTTCCTGTATCAGAACCTGTTGTTCTAGAAGCTGAGAAGGTCTCTTCTCAGAAGGATGTTGATATTGGGAGTTCTAGGCCCCTAAAAAGGCTTAGAAAGCGTAATTCTGATGATACAGCTCCTACAGCCTCCTCAAAAGCTAAAAGATTCAAATCATTCACAAAAAGGCCTGAAGATTCTGGTAAAGGAATGGAAACAACAGCTAAGGAAGGGGGTCAGGAATCACTGATCTCACAAGACCCTGTTGAAGCTCACAATTCTCCTAGTGCTGATCCAGACCTTCATACAACTCATCACTCTCCACTACATGTGCCAGAAACTACTCACATTCCCACACCTCCAGTATCTCCAGTACATGCTGATAACCAGGGGCCAAGTGATGAAATTGACATTCATAACTTGAAAGTGCCTCAGGTTTTGTATCTAGAAGCTCCACCAACAACACCAATTCCTGATGCTGATTTTAATCCAGAATTGCCTACAACACCTTCTCTGCATCTAGATACTGAAGATTACATTTTAGGTGAGCATCAGAATATGGATGTTGATCAGAACTTAGTTGAAGATCAGCACTTAGAGGATGATGTTGAAGCCTCCATAGCCTCTCATACTGTTCTTTTATCAGAGGATGGTGAAGATGTTGACTCTGTAAGTTTTGATGCTGCAAATGTTGATGATACTGGTAATGCCACTACAAATATAGATGCTGATGCAGCTGGTCCTTCTGTACATGCACCTCTACAAGCTCCTTCAAAAGCTGAAATAGTCAAAAAGTTTGTTACAGGGGAAGCACCAGTACCTTGGAATGAAACTCCTAGAGGACAAGAGTGGACTAAGGAGTGAAACACAGTTACCTTTGTTCCTTCTGAAAAGATTCTTGCTGAGCACTTGGCAAAAGCTGATGAGATTCTAGTCAATGATGATTTCAAGACACAGCTAAGAGTTACTGCACTTAGTACAAGGCACCTTCAAGGTCAATAATCTGTAACTCAGGCCAAGGTGGACAAGATTAAAGAATCCTTAAATCAGCAAGATACAGTTGTCAAGTTGGACAAGAAAAGGTTTTTCCAACCTACCTTTGACAAAATTACCAACATTGAGAAAACCCAAGAGAAGCAACAGTCTCAGATTGATGAAATTTTGAAAAATCAAGCTTCTTAGCAAAATCAACTCAATGAGATCCAATCCTCAGTGGAATTGCTTGTCTCTCTTCTTTTACCTGCTGATGCCAAAAAGGGGGAGAAAGTAATTAAGTCCAAATGTAAACATGTTAAGACACTGAAGGGAAAGGATGATGGTAATGACCCGGAAACTCTGGAATGGGTGGAGGTCATGGTCAAGGTGGTGGTCTCTCATCAAGTAGAACTGGAACTACAAGTCAAAAAACAAGTTCTGATACTGGGAGAAGAATAACTTCTGATACTGGTAAAAGGATCAGTTCTGATGAACTTTTGGAACTTGATGAAGAAATTTCAAGACAGTTATTTCTGAAAGAAAATCCAGGAATGGACGTTGAGAGTCTAAAGGAAGAAGAAGCTAGACTTAAGTTAGAAAAAGTCATCTCCAAATCTGAAGCTTCTGTTGTTGAAAAGAAACTTCCTACGGCTAAAGGCATTGTGATAAAAGAAAGGACAAATCATGTGGCAACCAAGGTGTAAGTCATATGTCATAGCCTATTTGTATATTCGAGGATTCAACTCAACTCAAATAAGAATGTAATAAGTAAATAGTAGATCTACCGTCAGAGAGATCTCGCAAAGTAATATCTGTCAAAGGATTCAGAGACAAGGTTCATCTACAGACTTGAGGAATTAATTCACTGGAAGAAGTTCAAGAAATTGATCATGCCTCAGTGATATAAGTCAAGATCGTGGATTTAATCAAGTGACAGAGATCTCGTCAGGGTATCAATAAATTACAAGGATTTAATCTGAAGAAAATCAAAGTGTCAAAGTCAAGACATGAAGAAACGTCACGGAAGTTAGTCACTCATGAACCAGACAGTACATCGAGTGTCAACGTTGAAGTGATGGAATTGATTCATAATTTTCAGTGATTTTCAGAAGATTTGCAGAAGAATGGTTGCTGCTCAAGACTAGAATTAATTCTCTATTAATTAATTAAGTCATCTAATTTAATTAAGAAAATAAATTATATCTGCGAAGAATAATTTATTTATTAATTGAATTAATTGATTAATTAATTCTGAATTAATTCTAGGAATTTTAGGAATTTTCAGAAGCTTAATTGGATTAAATTCAAGCATTAAATCAGCAAGACAATTGAAAATGAACTAGCATGACAATCAGGATTGTCATACCGATTGTCATGCTAGGCCAGATTCAATTGTCACACCGAAAGTTACATCAGGAGGATGATTGTCTTGCTAGTTCATTCTGATTGTCTTGCTAGTTCATTCAGATTGTCTTGCTAGTTCATTCAATTATCCTACCGAAAGTCTTGCAAGCTTAAAGGATTGTCATTCCAATTCAATTGATTCAGCTGATTGATTAAATAGAAGCAGAGAAGCAGCATATCATTTTTATCTCAATCAAAATACACACAAGTCAAGAACAAAGCAGCCGCCTCTTGAAACATTTTATTTTCTTCTCTGCTTACATCAAGATCAAAATTCTAGTTTGTTAATGTTAAATTCAAACCACTAGAATTATTTATCTTGTTCTTGTGTATCAATCTAGTGGATTAAAATCCCTAGAACTTAATCTCAAATCGCGTTTAGCATTTGATTCTAATTATTGCAAAAATAGAAAAAGTTCATGTCGAATTTATTCTAAATTTGTGATAATTGATTTGAGATTAATACCTTGTAATCGATACAGTTGTTGTAACACATTTCAAGTTTAATAATATTTTTATTTAACTTGAATTTTGTTTCACATTTTTTATTCCGCATTTTATTCGATTATTTGGTAACGTTTGTATTCAACCCCCCTTCTACAAACACATTGGGACCTAACAATTGGTATCAGAGCCTTCTGATTAACGAACAAATCAAGATCCTAGACTTTTGTGATTTTTCAACTCCTTGAATTTTTATTTATTCAAAAATTCATAATGACTTCACATAAAGTTGGAACCGTTAAAATTCCACAATTTGATAAAGAGAATTATATCATGTGGAAGAAGAAGATGCTATTATTTTTACAAGTTGCAAATCCCAAATATTCAAACTTGTTAAAGAAGGGTATAAAAACTCCGATGGTTATTGAACCGGAGGTAATAATAGATGGTGTGGTGACTACTGAAGCTAGAACCTATCCAAAAGAGCCTGAAGATTTTACTCCTGCTGAGAAGGAAGAAGCCTCCTTGGATGCCAGCCTTCAATTAATATTAATTGATTCCCTTGATCCCTTGATGAACAGACATGTGATGAACTGTAAAAATTCCAAACACATGTGGGAAACTATTGAGGTGATTAATGAAGGCACAGAGGAAGTTAGGGAGAACAAGTTGGAAATCCTAACCTCTGAATATGAACATTTTAAATCAAATCCAGGAGAAGGAATTACTGAAGTGTTTGAGAGGTACAATGCGTTGATCAACAACCTGAACATCAATGGAAAGTATTATTCAATCAGGTAGGTCAACAAAAAGTTCCTTTTAACACTGCCAGCTCATCTTGAACATAGAATCACTGCCATTAGAGAAGCTAGAGATCTGAGTGAGATTTCTTTGGACAGGCTCTATGGAGTGTTAAAAACCTATGAGTTGGAGCAGATTCAACAGAAGGAAGTCTACGGGAAGGATAGAATGGTCAGCACATCTACTGCACTTGTAGCTGAAGGTCAACAACAACAACAATCTCAACAGTTAGAAAGAATGGTACAGTTTTCCAAGGGTCAGGAAAATGAGTTAGTAGCAGAATATGATCCTCCTACTACAAATCAATCAAGTGATGATTTTTATTCCTTGGAAGAGCTGGAGCAATTGGAAGATGAATCAATGGCCCAAATTGTCAAGAGATTCTCCCATGTCAGATTCAGGAGGGAAGTACCACATGTGCTTAAGGGTGTTGATGAACCCCTCTATAAAGCATCAATTGCTGAACCATTTGATGCGACCTCTTCTGTTATTCAAGAAGAAATACGTGCTGAGGATCATGCTAATGAGAAGATTGTTTCCAAGTCAAGTGAGTCGAAAGTTCCAGTCAAAGTTGTGAAAGCAACTGAGACTAACTCAGACACACATGAGTTGGATAACAATAATGCCATGTCTACCATGCATAAATTGCCTGCTGTTAATCACTCTCATAAAGCATGTGGTGTTGCTAATTGTATGTCTTGTGCTTTTAATATGATGTATGCTTATTTTAATGGTAAGCATGTGTCTAATGATAAGACTACTCCTCGTCAGCATGTGAATAACAAGAAGCATGATAGGTCTAAGACTGCTAGTCCTTCTAAGGCTAGAAAGGAGACATTTGTGCCTAAGCTTAAACAGAAATTTGTTAACGCTGTTTACAAGGTCAAATGTTCAGTCATTGAGAAAGTTGAGGCAATTAAAATTAAAAATGTTGTTTTGCCTGACAAAGGACAGTTCTACAAGTATGCCGGGCCCAACCAAGTTTGGGTTCCGAAGAAGGTCTAATCCATTTGTAGTGCAGGGCATTAAACAGGTGTAACCGGTAGTGTGGATTCTTGACAGTGGATCATCAAGACATATGACCGGAGATAGAGCCCTGCTATCAAATATGGATTGAGAAAGCTGGCCCCATGGTTATCTTTGGAGATAACAGCAAAGGTTTATCTGAGGGATATGGCTGTTTGCAAGCTGGGAATGTTATCATTGTAATTTTGTATATTGTGCTAGGTTATTATCAGGAAGCAGTATCTAACATATAGCACTAGTGACGAGACTTGAGAATATTACGACATATCAGACACCTGCTGCACATTACACTTGGAATTGTACTCTAGTAAGATGTGTACAAGTGTACTCCTGGTTGGTAAGTCAAAAGAGGAAGTCAATGCACCACAGTTCATGGACTTTGCAGCTGCAGATCTATTGGACTATGCAATTTCTTCTTCACAATCTCACTTCAGGTTGGTATGAACTAGTACACTGCTCAAGCAATCGTCAAGGACATGGTATGGCACTCTAACAGAAGTTATAATTTTATATGAATAAGTAGAGTCGTCATATTAATAACTATCTTATCACTAAGCACAATCATATTGTTTTATATGTGCAGTGGTATATTGTTTATGCAACATAACAATTAGTATCTAAAGTACTTGACAAGTATCGGTCAATGATATCTTGTTAACATTATGTTGCAGATATTTGTAAGCTTTTGACATGAATGAGAATTACTTAGACTTTACCCTAAGTGATCAATGTTTTATCAAAAACTCATTCATATTGAAAAACAAAATCAAACTTCTTTCTACATTAGTGATTTCTTATTTCGTGTAAAATCTTTTGAAATCACTATTGTAAATCATTTTCTCTCTATCACCATATGTTCTGTGTTACAGGTTCAGTCTCCAATGACTTTCTTTCATTGACAGTCATGAGGTTGAAAACCCACAACGTCTATCCCAGACTGTAAAGACAAACACAAAAACAGAACCAACCAACACTCTCTTACCACTAAATATAGTATGAATGAGCGTGAGGGAGATAGTGCCTAGTGCACCACATAAGGAAGGTTCTGTAGTCAACCCAGTAGCTCTGTCTCCTACATAGATGAGTAGTATTTAAACCGAGACAACTGCTAGCCCCCATACATCTTCTCAAAAAGATGTAATGGCTGAAAAGGCACTAAATCAGTTACTAGATTCATTCTCTCAACAGGGTGCGTCTATTGAATTTTTCCTGTCGGCCAAGGTATCCGATGTAGTGTCACCACTTCAAACATAAACAATTCTTGATGCACAAGGAGAGGTTACACACACAAAGGATGAGTTGACGGAAACAAGAGTTTCGACCATTTTAAGGTCAGATTCGATTGTTCAAGGTTCGTTAGTGGACCAATTGCCTTTACAGGTGTTAGGAGAGGATACTGATCCAAAAGCCATATGTCAGTGGTCAGTGTCTACCTCCCCAGGCTTAAATCCCCTGGATGCATCTGCGGATAGTGGATCCGACATAGGTGCAGATCGGCAACTTGTTGACAATGATTCAGATATTACCTGATGAGTCACAAGGAAGTGTCTTCACAGACATTAGAAGGGAACCTTGATCTTTATGCTAAAATCTTTGGATCATTGTTTACCTTCCCAGAATTCAAATCTGGAACCCTAAAAGGGAAACTAGCAACTTGTAGATTATGACTCAGATTTATCTGACGAGTTTAACAAGGATGGGGATTTGTGAACTCCCATTGCACCACCTGTGACCTCCTTTAAGGATGGCTAAGGTGATTTTCCTTGCAGGTACAGCTGGATTATGGAGCTATGAGAGAAGAGTGATACACTTGTGAGAATGAGTGTAAACACGAGTGGAGAGAAGAGTGAAACACATGTGAGGTACACTAAACAGAATCACACACTCACAGTGAGGAAGAAAGAGAAACTACTTGTTATTTCTTTTCCAACCAAGTGAAATATGAGAACTCCTTCAGACGACGGCATACATTCCTTCTTTAAGGGGGAGATAAAAGCTTAAGTAATAGTTTGGAGGATTCCTCAACTAAGGGGGAGAAATAGCAGGAAGGAAGAAAAAGATCCTAAAAATGTACACTACACCACACCATTGTTGTTTGTAACTACGGATCCTATTGTACGGGAGAGGTGGTAAACACAAGGTGATTTCCTAGTAAGGGAAGAAGCTGGGGAGTACCATTGGTTTTTATCTGCGGATCATATTGTACGGGAGAGGTGGTAAAACGAAGGTGATCTTTTTTAATCAGTTGACTCTCATAGGGGGAGAAGCAAGAGATATGGGCTTCTCAACAGGAAATGTGGTTGTACAAATGAAGATGAAACTACTTGAAGATATGTTCAGTCTAGAGGAACATCTACTTGGAATCTGGAAAATGTTAAATCTCATCCAGAACTTTTCTGCTATTTACTTTGCATGTATGTTTATATCTTTTTCTTATTTGTTAGTTGAGTTATCCTCTAGGTATTTGTGTGTTATTGTCTAACAAACAAATAGGGGGAGATTGTAAGTCATATGTCATAGCCTATTTGTATATTCGAGGATTCAACTCAACTCAAATAAGAATGTAATAAGTAAATAGTAGATCTACCGTCAGAGAGATCTCGCAAAGTAATATCTGTCAAAGGATTCAGAGACAAGGTTCATCTACAGACTTGAGGAATTAATTCACTGGAAGAAGTTCAAGAAATTGATCATGCCTCAGTGATATAAGTCAAGATCGTGGATTTAATCAAGTGACAGAGATCTCGTCAGGGTATCAATAAATTACAAGGATTTAATCTGAAGAAAATCAAAGTGTCAAAGTCAAGACATGAAGAAACGTCACGGAAGTTAGTCACTCATGAACCAGACAGTACATCGAGTGTCAACGTTGAAGTGATGGAATTGATTCATAATTTTCAGTGATTTTCAGAAGATTTGCAGAAGAATGGTTGCTGCTCAAGACTAGAATTAATTCTCTATTAATTAATTAAGTCATCTAATTTAATTAAGAAAATAAATTATATCTGCGAAGAATAATTTATTTATTAATTGAATTAATTGATTAATTAATTCTGAATTAATTCTAGGAATTTTAGGAATTTTCAGAAGCTTAATTGGATTAAATTCAAGCATTAAATCAGCAAGACAATTGAAAATGAACTAGCATGACAATCAGGATTGTCATACCGATTGTCATGCTAGGCCAGATTCAATTGTCACACCGAAAGTTACATCAGGAGGATGATTGTCTTGCTAGTTCATTCTGATTGTCTTGCTAGTTCATTCAGATTGTCTTGCTAGTTCATTCAATTGTCCTACCGAAAGTCTTGCAAGCTTAAAGGATTGTCATTCCAATTCAATTGATTCAGCTGATTGATTAAATAGAAGCAGAGAAGCAGCATATCATTTTTATCTCAATCAAAATACACACAAGTCAAGAACAAAGCAGCCGCCTCTTGAAACATTTTATTTTCTTCTCTGCTTACATCAAGATCAAAATTCTAGTTTGTTAATGTTAAATTCAAACCACTAGAATTATTTATCTTGTTCTTGTGTATCAATCTAGCGGATTAAAATCCCTAGAACTTAATCTCAAATCGCGTTTAGCATTTGATTCTAATTATTGCAAAAATAGAAAAAGTTCATGTCGAATTTATTCTAAATTTGTGATAATTGATTTGAGATTAATACCTTGTAATCGATACAGTTGTTGTAACACATTTCAAGTTTAATAATATTTTTATTTAACTTGAATTTTGTTTCACATTTTTTATTCCGCATTTTATTCGATTATTTGGTAACGTTTGTATTCAACCCCCCTTCTACAAACACATTGGGACCTAACACAAGGCCATATCACAATTGCAGATAGATCCAAGGTCCAAGGGCAAAGAAAAAGTTGGAGAACCTGTAAAGGTTTATGTGCCTCCTATGGATGAAGAAATATCTGATGAAGATGCTAATCTTACTCTGGTTTCAAGGAAGATTTCTCAAACAACCTCTGACATGTCTCAAGTTGTTCAGAGTAAAGATATAGTTAGTTCTGATATAACTATGAAGCAAGCAACCTCTGACATAGCTCAAGTTGGCTTGATATCAGAAGATAAGTCAAAGGAAACCTCTGACATTGCTCATGTTAAATCCTCAAAGCTACTCCTACCGGGATTTATTAAAGCCAAACAGACTCAACCTTTGAAGACTGCAGCAAGTGGTTTTGAAGCAAGAGTGGTTACTGGAAAGGAAGCAAGAGATAAATCTGGATTGGGTAGTGCTGATGAAAGAAGAGTGCAAAACACAACCAATGATCCAACTTCCTTAAGTGAACCAGGTGTTGGAGCAACTCCTAAAAGATTGAATCAACTTGAATCTATACAAATGGTTTATCATACCTTCTTGAAAGAATACATCTTGTTATATTTCATGACAGATGGAAGGGTTTACTACATATGGGAAAATGCTATACCACTGAAGTATTTTGAGGAACTAGAACATGTTTTATTCTTACTTCAAGTGAAGAACAGATTAACTGAAAGTGCTGTAAATTATTTGAAGACTCAAATTCAGAGACAGGAGAAGCTCTATTCTGTAAAGTCTGACAGCACATACTGTCCCAAGTACAGAGATCACAAGGGTGATATTGTTGATATGAAGCCTAATACTGCAAAGATCAGTACATATATTGGTATTAAGGGACTTGAATTCAATCTAGAGTCTGACAAAACCTATGTCATCAGACTAGATCAGGAGTTGAGAAAAGCAAAAATTAATGATCTCAGATATGCTATCTTCCAAACTGGTGAAGATACTGCAGAGCTTAGAGATGCTAGAAGGAGAATGATTGATGAACTCAGATATGCTGAGAGATGTTTGGTAAAGAACTATCTCAGAACAACTCATGATATTGAAGAGATCAGAAAGTGAAGCCAAGTCAAGATCTACAACTGCTCAAATTCTAATGTGTATACAGATTGAAGTTGTTATCAGAAGTTAAAGTTGGTAAAGCTTTAAGGACTGTAAGTTGTAGTTGTCTAGTCAAATTCTCATGCATTTGTACTTAATGTTTTTTACATCATCAAATATCTGTTAAACTTGTATATTATGCTAATTTACAAGTTGGGGGAGATTGTTAGATATATTTGATAATGTCATGTCTAATATGATTTGTGTTTAGTTTTCAGATCTTACTTAAACAGGACAAATCAGTACTTAACTGGGAATCATCACTTATCCTGAAGACAGAACTTAAGTCATCAGTACTTAAGGTTCAGGAGATAATATCAGGACTTAAGGAGACTTTTAGATAAGGAAGGCGACTGATTGAAAGGAAAGAAGATCAAGAAAAACGCAAGAAGAGATATGCATGAAGAAGGAATTCTATGAAGAATAGAATACTTGGAAGAAAAGATATCTGATTGATATATTTTAGGAAGCATGATTATATTCCATATCAATTAGCGATTATCTTGTAACTGTGTAGTATATAAATACAGACATAGGGTTTACACTATAGGTGTTATCATTATCGAGAATAATATTCATTGTAACCCTAGCAGCTCTCATGATATTTTGTTCATCACTGAGAGAGGACAGTTCTACATTGTAACAGAGTTTAATAAAGTTTATTTTCTGTTACTTGAGTTCTTTGAATTCGATTTGATTGTGCTATACACTGTATTCAACCCCCCTTCTACAGCGTGTGTGACCTAACAGATTCAATAATCCAACAGACCCCAATCTCATACTCGCACACATAAGTTATAACCTTAGAAATGACATACAAAATGTAATCTTCTTCTATTACACTCAAATGTACCTTACAGGATCTCAAACAATTATTTATAACCTCTACATGAAGTTACAATAATTACGACCGATATTTTATATCTATCTGATACTCTAGCACACCTGAGACAAAGCTGTCAGGGATCCTCCCCATGACTGCAAGCGACTAAGTCCCACACCGACATACTGGTTATTTGTTGTGTTGTGTCATTTAAAAGAAAGCAAGAGTGAGCTATAATGCCCAGCATAATAATGTACAGTCGGAAAATAACTGTATGATAAACTCACGTAAAACATCATATTTGATAGTTACGTTTTATTCGAAAATAGTTTCCCTTGGTGATACACACCTTTTACGAAAACAATCTTTTAGTGGATTTTATTAACCTGCGAATACCTTAATAGTAAACCCAGCACCTAGGCTTGGGTTACGGTATTACATCACAATTCTAATTGGAAGAATAGGACATTCATTGGAGCCACCGCATACGATGATCAGTCGTACTACGATAAAAGTAACCTTTTCTACTAGTAGAAGGACGACACCTTCGTATCCCGGTTATCACCCTTGCTACTTTCGGGCTACGTGTCCCATTTTCGGGTATACACATACTTCACAAGTTCCTGAGTACCTTCGCCTGCGGTACCTTTTGTAGTCCATCTAGCACACATAGTACCAGAGTCTACCCCTCCTTTGTCCTTTAAAAGAATTCTATCAAACTCGAGAACTCGAACCACATCGAATTTCCCAAAGCGTTTTGCTTGTTGATAGAAACAGGTTATCTCTCTAAGATATAAGTGTATATATATGTATATACGTACTTCCGAGAATTTCGGAGGAAGTACTAAGGATGTGAGTTGACCGTTGTCAACAGATAATTAATAAGGGGAAAAGTTTCTCCTTGAAACTATATTCAAATTATTAAATAAGTCTGGATAATATTCACCGACGATCTGAAATTATTCGAATGATATTCTGAAATCATAAAGTATATTTTAAATCAGGATCTATGATTTTTAAATCAATAATAAACCCTTTAAGAATAATAATTAATTAATTAATAGTCGATAAATAATTAAACCTCGAATGAGTTTATTCTATAAAAGAATATTTAAAAATAATATTCTTCAACTAGTTTGTGTCTACATAAATAATAATCAATAATGATTAATCGGGTTTGAAATAAATAATCGTTGGAGTATACTACTCCCATAATAAAGGAATAAGTATATAGTATTTATTATTCGAACCATAAATATAGTTGGGGTAATATGATCGTTGGGAAATCGTTTAAATAAAAGTGCGAGGTATTTTAATGTTTCGTAAGTGAACGTTGAGTCCCTTTAAAACGTACTATTATGGACTTATAATCGTCCTATAATATCACCGGGATGATTTCCGGGTTTATATTTTATAAAACAAAACTGACCGACTCTCGGTCTTACGACTTATACATCACGCTCTACTATAGCGTTAATATTCTTAAATAAGCACCTCCGGCATACTTCCGGGTTTTCATCAATTTTTACTAACCGATCCTCGGTCTAAAATATATACATGCCACGCTACTCGCTAGCGTTACGTTCTCAATTATAAACTCCTCCGGGATACCTCCGGGTTTTTATAAGCTTACACTGACCGGCTCTCGGTCTAAATATAATATTTCGAACTCGGTATGAACATATACTAGAAATTATCAACAATTGAGTAATATAATACATCTCAAACTTCGTAAAACAGTTTAAAACAATTTTATGCATATATCACAGTTTTGTAAAATATTCACAACACAACAGTTCTTAAAAGGTAGGGTTTGAAAACTTGCATGGGTATCTCGAGGTGGAGGATGCTCTAGATTCCGCTCGAAAATCTATGACCATAAACACAATTCATCTCGTTAGGTCCCGTTCTAATTTACGGCGACTCGCACTCATGCGCTATTTAATATGCACCCTCTCAACTTATACTACCCTTATTATTCCTTTAAGTCCTTATTCACATCATGGTCGCTTCATTTTTCTAAGTATCTTAGGTTCATTCTCTTTATCGTCGTCGGCTCTGCTTATGGATTCTTACGGTTTCTACTCGCGCGGTCTCGGCTCTGATATTTTTATAAAATTGAAAAATCATTATTTTTACTTGAAATTTTTATGGAAGTTAGGAAACTCAATATGTTACTCTCTGTAAAATTTCATGATTTATGAATACATTTAAGTTGATTCTTTATATTTTCAAAATTCGTGATTTGTAGCAGTTTTTGTCGCGTAAATCACTTTTACTAAAACGACCATAACTTTTGATCCGTAAATCGGAATCAAGCGATTCAAGCGCCTAAACGATCCTTATAACATTGCCTATCATAATCAAGGGTTATTTTTGAAGAAACTACAGTTTACAACTTCGGGACTTCTGCAGAAACTTAAAGTTACGATTCGTTGGTTTTAACGGAGTTACGTTTACGATCGGGGTTTCGTTTACGCCCTAACTCTTAACACAACCACCAACAATCATCATTTCATCATCAACACAAAAACTCCTCTCAAGAACATCATGTTCTTGAGGCAACAACAATCAACCTCAAACCTACTTAACTTAAACACCAAGACTTCAACAATACCACTTCTTAAACTAGGTTTACTACCACATACTAAATGGATCTTAAAAATGAATCTTAAATAAAGTTGGACCAAATATTTTTACCTTTCTTGAAAGCTTGAGATATGTTCTTGAGGATGGTGGAGGCTTGGAAGTGCTTGATATGATTTTTGGGACCTAAAACCACCATTGAAATCAAGAAACCAAAGAGAGGTTACTATTCATACTATTCACTAGTTAGTTTCTTGATTTTATTTCACCCATCAAACCTTGATAAAAAGAGATGAAAGAATTTTCTTACCTTAGATTAATTGCTAGGAGGCTTGAAAATTAATGGGATGATTTTACCATGGATAGATTTTGAGATTTGAAATTGAATTCCTCCTTTTTCTTCAAGGGGGCCGAATGGAAGAATGTGCAGGGGGTATTTACACTAGCTTCCCTTGGTTACTTAGCTTGGTTATTTTTCTAGGTTGCTTCTAGGAAATGGGGTGGAAGATCTTGTACTTGATTTTTATTCTCCTAGGTTGAATCCTAGGTTTATTCTTGTTGCAAATCTTAGGGACAATTCTTTTGTAAGAGCATTGTTCTTAATAACATGAATGTGAGAAAACCTTTTGCTATTAATAACATCATGAATGTGAGAAAATCTTTTCTTCAATGTCACTATATAAAATTTAGAATAAATAATATAAAATAATAATTATAAAAAAAGCCTTCTGATTTACGCATAGGGAGTTAGCTATAATAATTGATATTAAAAATAACTTTTTAATATATTTATAAATAAATTTTATTATTTTAATATAATAATAGGTGGTAACTGGTATGTAATTTCACTTTAAGTTACGATAAATACGTACTGAAAATATGAAGAGATTTGTTAAAATTTTATTTACGGAAATTTACCCAAGAATACATAAAACATAGAATATATCTCACACACTTTTAGTTAAGAAATTTTATCGGTCAGAAGTCGCTCTAAAATTTTAAGGTACTAGCCCAAAACTCTTTCCATGATATTATCATATTATTCAAATATTCTCTCCCACTCGAAAACCCAATTATGAATCGAAGAGACCTTTGATACTACGATAAATTATGAAAATATTGGGAGTGACAGGAAGTCGAACGTGAATCTCCTACAGGTCTAAACTCTTAAACCTCAGCTTTTCAGGATTTTATATCATTATTGTAACAAAAGTACTCTCGCGGTTAAGACGTTGAAATATTCTTTAGAGGATGTACGTTTTAGAGGATGTCTGTCAATTTACATGATATGGTTTTCTGAGTTAAAAAAGATGAAAAGTATCGATAAAGGTACGATGTGCCGTATAGGGGTGTAATCGAGTCGAGTCGAATACTGTCAGGCTCGGCTCGATTAAAATACTTCGGGTTCGAGCTCGAACTCGATCGAGCCTTTAATTTCAAGTTTGAAACTCGGCTCGTAAAAGGTTCGGTAGGCTCGAGTTCGGCTCAAAAGCTCGAATTAATTCACTAAATATTAATAAAAAATTTGAAATATGATCGGTTCTACTCGAGTTCGGTTCGAGTTCGGCTCGAGTTCGACTCGATAAAAATAAATAATATATAATAAATATTAAATCTTTACATAAAATTATATTTATATTAAAAAAAAATTAAAAATAATAGAGGCTTGATAAGGCTCGCGAACCTTACGAGCCGAATAATTTTAAGCTCGAGCTCGGCTCGGTTAAAAATTCGATAGGCTCGAGCTGGAGCTCGGCTTGATTATTTTCAAGCCGAATTCGAATTTTTTACGAGTCAAGCTCGAGTAGCTCACGAACAGTTTGGTTCGTTTAAACCCCTCTCTCGTGTAATTTATTTATAGTTAAAATATAACTTTTAATATATATAAACTATTTACTTCCTCTCATCTCTCCCAATTGTTATCGTTTCTGGGAGAGTGTTCGACACGTATTTTATGATGAATAGATAGTATAGTTCTATAATTTTTTAAAAAAAATTATTTTTCTGTATAAAAATAGAATATTTAAACTTTTATTCACAAAACTATTTTTTTTTTTAAAGTTAAAGAATTATACTTTCTCTTCATCTTAAAATACGTGTCAGACACTTTTCCGGAAATGATAACAATTGGGAGGGACAGAGGGAGTATAAGATAAATTAAATGAAGTTATATCTTGAAATTTATTTAATAATTTTACACTTGATGATATTGAAAATATATTATTAAATTAATTAAGTACATTTTTAACCGTGAACCGAACAATAAACGAAGAAGAATTGATGGGCTTTCCTAGAGGATGATAAGACTCGGCGGTGGGTCACGAGATAAAAAAGCACGCCGGACTCGGACGAGTTAATCGGCCTGTCGGACCCACTTCTTCGGTTGAAATTCACGAGGGCCCATTTACTTTCTTTACATTCACATGTCCTTGAAGGACATTTTCTTTGAGTAATATGTTTTGGTCGGTAGCTTAAAAAACTTTAAGCCACAGAGTAAGATATAAGTAGATTAGCTCATTTAATTCATGATTTATAATAATATTTATTTAATATATTAAACAACAGAATATTAATTTATCTCAAGCTATGAAGCTGCTCTTTGGCACTCTGCATTCAAGTGAGTATAGAGTATTCATGAGTAGGCGGTCTAAATTCAAAATTTTCTAGTTATTTTACTAGATTTTTAACAATTTTTTCTATATTTAAGTGTTAAAGAATTAGTACTTCAATTATTTAATTTCAAATTATGATCATTAAATACAAAATTAAAATCTGATTGAAATTATGATAAATTTACTAACATTACACAATACTTAACCTTTTGAAGTAGGGACATTTTATAAAATATACATATTCATAACATAAAATTTTATAAAAAAATCGTTATTTTTATTTTTGTGGGGCACTTATCCAAGTAGGGCCCTGATAAATCAGCCTTTATTTGAAGTATATTTTATATCAATAAACATATATACAATTATGATGTGCGTCAAAATTAGATTAGTATAATACATATTATAAATCCCAATTTGAGTATGATCATAAAAACTGTTCATGCAAAATTGTGTCCTTACCTCTCTTGATATATATTTTGTGTTCCATAGTCTTTGTGTGATTGATACTATGAAATGAACGTCCCAAGGGGATACTTTTGCTATTGCACCCTATGCCACACAATATTTTCTACTATGAGCGGGATGTGGTCCATGCAAATGAAACAACATATTCATACAAACAAACACATATTAGCTAGTATAGACTATAGACATACACATATATAGGGTAGATCATTCAGCTGCTTGTATTGTATATATAAAACTTCCATAGATACAACTCCATGCAACTGTTTGCAGTCTATTTGTCTGTGCTTAAACAATCCTCCTTCATACATGCATGTAAAAAAAGTGAAAGTGTGGACCATGTGTCTGAATGCAGAGAGCAAAGCTGTTGAAAGAGTTAACTGCTGATTCCAGCTGAAGGTGTCATGTTATTTTCAATTCCTGATTTATTGATTAAAATAAATGAATATGACAATAAACAAACACTGCAACCAAGCATGCAAGGCAGAAGATTTATACATGACAGAGTAGGGATTCTGTGGCCTTCTTCCCCTTTCATATATTAGATCTGTTCTTTAGTGAGAACTCGACGATTCATGTGAATGCAGATCAGAAGCACAGAACAAGTTTTATATTTCTGACTTGCAGATTTGTGCAGACCTATATGTTTCCTAGCTATTCTAGATTTCCAACTTTATAGTTATTAGCAAAATTGTTATTCTGTTATTGTTTCAGACAATTATATAGTATATTTTAACATAATACTACTAAACTATGAATAAGATATTATTAAATAAATATAGTTGACATGTCTTAGAAATGAATAAGAAGCAAAGCATAAAAACATGCACGCCTGCATACAGATTCCACTAAATTTCCCAAGCAATTATAGAACATAATGTTGTCTATCATAATGCCCTCGATCACTATGAATTCCATGATTACGAGTACTAACAGAATTAGATTTAAAAGTTGGCGGGATTGAACTATAGTTTAATTTCAATAAAAAGTTATAGGAAAAATAATAATGTTTAAAATAACCATTCCATTAAGGCCGTGAAAGAAGGTCAGCTCTAATATAAAATATATTCACTCTCTTATATATTAAGTAAGTTATATATTCATCCAAAATTTTAAAATTTTGGACATTGTAAAGAAATTGTATTTCTAGCTAGTGAAAAACACAAAAAGTAGTCAGATAAGTTTTTGAAAAATGTCCAAAATGGACCTATACATTCTTCACTTCTACTTCAACAATAATTATGTGCATGTGTATATAATACAAATCCATATTGATCGGGAAACAATTTGAAAATCGTGCCTGCAAAAAAGATAAATAAGTTCGTACAGAATCATTTGATAATAACTGTTTTTGTTACAGAACTGTAAGAATGAATTATTACACATAATGCAAATATAGAGCGGAGAAGGGAGTAGCAACTCATTACACACAGAAAATTGCAGAAAATTCAAATCCGGACCTTTAACGCACATGCATACATAGATACTGAGTTCTGTGGGAGCGCAACTTTTGAAATAAAGAACTCGTTGTTTAATCATAATTCATAACCCACCATTAAAAGTCTTGATTTTGTATTTACATGCCTACAAGACCAACTTCTTACACACTGCATTCTTACCAAAGTATTATCTTATCAGTTTACAAATTTTGATTAATTCCTTTTTAATAATTATATATGATACTAGATATCTTGCATGGTGTATAAAAATTCAAACCAATAAAAATTTATCAGCTTTGCCTAAAATCTCAACTAAGCTAGAATATATTGATTTTTTTTTCATTTAAATCTTACTTCTTTATTATTTTTGAATATTAGTTACGTTTTACTTTGAGCCCTTGTTACCACACCACTAATTATAAATACAGTAAATATTTATTTTGCAGAAAAACTTATTATTAAATAGTTTTGTACATAATTATAGAAATTGGCCGGTTTTTTTAAAAGTTGCCTATAAGTTCTTTAAAAATATTTGACGTATTCCATAAATAAATTTTCCTATTTTTCCATTTTATCTCTCAAAAACTATAAACCAGTACCTTAATCGATTTGTTACTACGATTTTCGAAATCTGTAATCATCGTTCTAGCTCAATTATCTTAAATTCTGGAGGAATATGTAAGAGTATAGTATGATATATGTACATCTATTACGTACATTATTCTTTTGCTGCTATGGCAGCTCTCCTGCATGCATTATTTTGAACAGAAAAAATTCCCTACTGCATATAAGTGACAAACTAGTGAATGCATAACAACTTCTGGAATCTAATAGCCTGAAACCTCTTAATCTAACACTGCCAATATCAGTTTTGTACATGAATTTTTAGGCTTTAGCAGACCTGAGATTAATTTATTTTGTCACAAGGTCTTTGGCTATGGCATAGAAACACTTTGTTCAGACCTGATCAGAGCTGAAATTTATTGCTTGCATGGTCTCTGTTGTGGCCTGTGGGGATGGAGATATCTAAATCTAAACATAATTAACTGTTTATATATATTTTGTTACAATTGATAAAACCTTATCTGGACTCAAGATTGCAAAATTCCAAGCTCCTTTTAGCGTAATGTGGAAATTAATTATAGGATTAGATAGAGATGATGGAGTTTTTCACAGGTTTAGACGGATCGGGTATTCTTAATTCGGGTTTTCTAATATGTGAGTAAGGGCACGTAATAACACCGACTCCCATGAGTTTGGTGCATTTTGATTGGTCATCTAATCATAAATATTGATGGACCTCTTGCATTTACAAAAACTCCACCAATAAAAATACACCAAACTCATAAAATTTTGTGCTTATTGTGTGTTCTTGGACACAGTTACAAAGGCCCGTTCTTAATTATCAGAGCTGCTGCATGTGTTTGATATGCATTAGTCTCAAAAGTTGTAGTCCTTGTCCCTATATAAAATTATGGTTCCTAGCTTCCATTGTCAAGAATTATTACCTTGGCAGAGAATTTATCTTATACCAATATGTATATGCATAATTTGGTCCCTAATCACAATTCTTGAAACTAGACAGCCAGCTACTGTAGCTCAGTCGAGTTTTTGCCTGTGAAGGAACCAGTGTCAAGGAACCCAACATAAACAAAGCTCTAAAATTTTAAGTTGTTAAAGAAAGATTTTATATTAATATTTTGACACTATCACTCACTCAAAAATTTATGTGTAAGTCAAACAGTGGATCATGAACGTCTATCCAAACAAAACGAATCGATTTTTCACTTCACAAATTCGAACTTGGTTTTTTTTGTGGGACGAATATAACTTTCTAAAATACAATTATTTGTGTTATAATTAACCTGTCGATACACGACAAAGCTGTTGCTTATGGGAAGAGTTCGCGTCGATATATAAGATAAAAAGTACATGACTTTGATATTATTTAAATTAGGTCGATCTAATTCAATCAGACATAATTGGATCTAAAACTTGATGGGACCATGAACGAGGTCTATAAGTATTAATTACAATTAGACTCTTATCTTTAGAATATGCAGTTTTTTCGTGCACAATAAGAGGTTAGCCTATAAATTTTGATTGATCTTGAATCATTATATATAAATTCTGATGGATCCCTACGTTCACCTTTATTTCCACCAATAAAAATAAGTTAAACTTACCCGAGTTAGTGTTTATTGAGTGATGATCAACCCATGTTAAATAGAAAGACTGTAGAATATGTATGCAATTATAGAGCATACTTGAGTTGCACCACCACATTAGGCCTAGCTAAATCAATACACTTCACCCACATGTAAATATAAGTTTATATAACTGCATAATTTACAACTCTATGACATGATTATATCTACTGAGTTTGGCATGTTAGACAAAGGCATATATAGAAGCAAACAAGAACATGATTTTTTCTGGGGATACCAGTCTTGGGGATTTACAAATATTCCAAACAGATCTCTTTAGCTTGGTTTAATAAATGTTGCTGGAGTAGCACTGCTATTAATTGGTTCTCACTGACAAGCCTTGTGTTTAGAAAGGAAAAAGAGGTTTCTACCTAGAGTCTTTTCTTATAATGGAATTGCATGAAAATCATAAGATGAATTGAAGTTTTCAAAGGTGAAAATAATAAGAAAAAAAAGCAAACATGCTCATTTGCTTTCCTATGCTTTTCATTTCATTATGCTAAAGTGGAATCACCCCCCATTGAGCTGTTATGAAAAGCGTGAATGCCAAAATTTTACTAGAAAAGATGTGCGTGTTTATGTTACGTGTGTGAAATTAAAGAGAGCGTTTACATATTGAAAGATTCTTTCATTTTTCTTAATTTTATAATATTATACTTATCTCTATTTCATTTTAATTATAGCTTAATTTTTTGGGCACATTTCAATATATATTGACCGTATCGCAAAAAAAAAATTTAATTTTTTTTGTAAATAAAAATTTACATTATGTATTTTTATTTAGGGAAAAACAATATAAAAAATTATAATTTTAACTATAATATCAGTATACTTAAAATTGTGTGTGTAAAAAGTCAAGCAACGTTTAAAATACATAGGGAGGAAAAAAAAGGTAATGATAAATGAAATCCCCTCGACCTCTCCAAAAATTTTCAAGAATTTTTCAAAAAATATTTCCAAATTATCACAATGTTTTAATTTCGGAAACCTACAGTTCTACCATTTTTCTTTATTACTCCTATTTACTTAGATTTCCTTAAAAAGGAATGCTTTGATTATAGAAAGATGTTTGATATTTATTCAAAAAATCAGATACACATGTTTCCTTTTTATCGGCAATTTTTCACAAAAAATAAATATTTGTGTTTACATGTTGAGTATTTGACACGAAAAATACATTAACAGAAAATGCACTTCAGTTTTGCATTTACCAATTTCATACATGATACGCAACACGATATACACGAAATAAAATGTATTTTTAAATAAATATTATTGTTTATTTTAAATATACATATTTATGATAAATATATGTATATTTACTTTTAAAATAATGCATAATTTTATAATATTGTAAGTATGAATAATTTGTATGTATGTATTTCATAGAATTTTGTAAACTTTTTAACCTCAAAATCTATTGTTTATATTTATTTATTTATATTTATAACAATTTAACAAGAAATATGATAGGAAAATAAACTTAAGCAAATTATAATTGGGTCCATTTTGTATTTAAGTTTGCAGTACACAACAAAAGATACGAAAGTAGAATCGACGCATCTATACACCTATTCAAAGTTCAAACTTTATTTTACCACGTCACTTGCGGAATTATTTTAGTTTTCGATTCTGGACTTTTATCGTTGTTATGTTGTGATTGCCAAAATCTACCGCAAAAATGGGCTTACTACTATGTAGCCCATTTAAAAGTCCTAAAAAGATTTGGGCATTGGGGTTTTCATTTTACAAGCTAAAGAAATGTGCCCCCTACCAAATAATTGGGTCACTTTGCAGATTGTTTAGTAAACTTTATAATATTATACTTATCTCTATTTCATTTTAATTATAGCTTAATTTTTTTGAGCACATTTCAATATATATTGACCGTATCGCAAAAAAAAAAATTTAATTTTTTTTTGTAAATAAAAATTTACGTTATGTATTTTTATTTAGGGAAAAACAATATAAAAAATTATAATTTTAACTATACTATCAATATACTTAAAATTGTGTGTGTAAAAAGTCAAGCAACGTTTAAAATACATAGGGAGGAAAAAAAAGGTAATGATAAATGAAATCCCCTCGACCTCTCCAAAAATTTTCAAGAATTTTTCAAAAAATATTTCCAAATTATCACAATGTTTTAATTTCGGAAACCTACGGTTCTACCATTTTTCTTTATTACTCCTATTTACTTAGATTTCCTTAAAAAGGAATGCTTTGATGATAAAAAGATGTTTGATATTTATTCAAAAAATCAGATACACATGTTTCCTTACAGTTAAATAATGATTAAAATTTATTTTTATCGGCAATTTTTCACAAAAAATAAATATTTGTGTTTACAATTGAGTACTTGACACGAAAAATACACTAACAGAAAATGCATTTCAGTTTTGCATTTACCAATTTCATACATGATACACAACACGATATACACGAAATAAAATATATTTTTAAATAAATATTATTGTTTATTTTAAATATACATATTTATGATAAATATATGTATATTTACTTTTAAAATAATGCATAATTTTATAATATTGTAAGTATGAATAATTTGTATGTATGTATTTCATAGAATTTTGTAAACTTTTTAACCTCAAAATCTATTGTTTATATTTATTTATTTATATTTATAACAATTTAACAAGAAATACGATAGGAAAATAAACTTAAGCAAATTATAAATTGGTCCATTTTGTATTTAAGTTTGCAGTACACAACAAAAGATACGAAAGTAGAATCGACGCATCTATACACCTATTCAAAGTTCAAACTTTATTTTACCACGTCACTTGCGAAATTATTTTAGTTTTCGATTCTGGGCTTTTACCGTTGTTATGTTGTGATTGCCAAAATCTACCGCAAAAATGGGCTTACTACTATGTAGCCCATTTAAAAGTCCTAAAAAGATTTGGGCATTGGGGTTTTCATTTTACAAGCTAAAGAAATGTGCCCCCTACGAAATAATTGGGTCACTTTGCAGATTGTTTAGTAAATTTTATATTACTAAAACGTCTAAGAATTTAAATTTGCAAAATATTAAACGTATATGATGTTTAAAATGTGTGATTCTGAACAATATTTTGTTCCAACAAATTATTTTCTGATATATCTTGAAAGTATATTGAAACATGGTGAGAAATTGTTTAATTCAAGTAATATTGTTCTTTAACATTTAGCAAAAAATTCTTTAACGAAAATTGACATTTTTCAAAACAGCTCCACTATGTTCTTCAGACGAAAATTCTCTAAAAATAATTTTTATAACTTAAATAAACACGAAAAGCACACAAAAATGTTAATATATTTGATCTAATAAATAAGCCAAAGTAATCAAAAAATTGTAATGAAGTGAACCTCAATATCACATTTTCAATATAAAAGAAGAATACTGACAAAAAAATATATAGAAGAGGAATTATATATACGGTGCAATCAAATAGGATTACCGATACAAGACAATAAGAAGACATAACAAAATTCGCTTTCCAAGTCCCTCGAACTTTCCTTCGTGGTTTTATGTCTGGTTCTGGTTACGCTGATAAAAGCATATTTATGGCCGTTTTTCTTATACAAAGTTTTAAACATGTGATTGTAGCATTTAATATAAATATACTTTTTTTTGCTAAACGATTATTATAATATAACATAGTATAATTCTATGTTATATTATAATAATCGAAATGAGATATAATTTAATTCAACGATTATCCCCTAATTTTGGTTATTAAAAAATAAATTAGTAGTATTATATATTCACTAAACTACCGAGCATATTCTACTCATCCTACTAAACTACGATGACAACTAATTTTATTATCAAAAAAAATAAATAAATAGTGTTTTATATACGTTAAACTACAATATTGCTAAACTACAATATTGCTAAACTACAAACTATGACAATATTTATCTGTTGTGGAATAAAAACTAGAGTGTATTAGTAATTAATGTTAGGGTTTGTGAGTTTCGAGTTTTAATGGCTGCTCTCGCGCAAAACTAAGTCAAATTGACAGCCCTAAGAATTAGTTGTATGATAATCTAAATCTGTACTTTGTATTGTATTACTTGAGTTTGTAAAAATGTCAAAGATAAGACTGGAGTACTTTTCTGTAAACAGTCTCAAACCTAAGAATAAATTTTGAAAGAAGATCAAGAAGATCATGCCTTAGAGAAATTGTAAGGAATCTTGGAGTTGAATAAATCTGTTTTAGGAAAAATATTCTAAGTCAAGATATTTACAAGGCACAGATCAAGTCATATAGAGAAGTCATTCGAGAACTCCAGAATGACTTATCAAGAAGTCCAAAATAGCTTATAGAGAAGTTTCAGAGATATCGACAAGTCCAATGAAGACCTGAAGAATGGAGATATCGACAAGTCAAATTATCATTAGAGATCTCAGAGATATCTACAAGTCAAAATGTATATATAGAGATCTCTAAGATATCGACAAGTCATTTCTGCATTAGAGAACTCAGACATATCGATAAGTCAAAATGAAGATCTGAAGATTGGAGATATCGACCAGTCAATTTTCTCATTAGAGATCTCAGATATATCGACAAGTCAAAATGCTTATAGAGATCTCAGAGATATCGACAAGTCATTTCTACATGCAGAAATTTGGAGACCTCGATAAGCCAAGTTCACTTATAAAGAACTCAAAGACCTCGACAAGTCAAAACACCTATAGAGAACTAACTCGATAAGCCATTATACTTATCGAGATGTTAGTTCTCTATAACACCAAACTGGAGATCTCGATATGAAGCTCAAGTACAAAATGCAGAAAAGTTAAAGATTCAAGATTATCAATCAACAAATGATCTAATCACTTAGATTGAAAAGTCTACAAAAGCAGTTTGAAGAGTGCAAGATCAAATGTCAAGATTAACTGACAAAGGAAAGTGATAAACATATACGATTTGCAAAGATACACTAAGCCAGAAATGGAAAGCTTTAGAGATAACTTAAAGTAGGGTTTAGTACATCTTATTGCATATTGTGTAAACCTGTGTTTACTAATCTATAAAGTGAACACTGGTCCTTTGCTTTTATATTGTATCAAACAGATCTAGTCTTTCTTGTAACTCTCTCAAGGAAAAAGCTGAGTTCTTTACTTACAAAGAACCCAGGATTTATAGCAAAACACTAGCTTGATTTTAATATAAAATTAAGTGAGTTTTGAAATATTTTGTGCACTGTGTTATTTCAGTTAACATAATATTATTGCATTTCTAATATGCTTTGTTAACCAAGAAACAAACATTCAAAAAGCCATAAAAATATCCAAAACACTTTCACCCCCGTGTTATAGGTTGAGGGGTAGAGCCCTTTATATAGAGGTGAGTCTCGGGTTAGACTTGTATCTGAAGACTTGGTCAACAAGTCTCCAACTTAGATGGTAATTAGGAGTTCTATAAGGGAAAGAACTCTAAAACCTTATGTGTAGGACTTCGAGTCCGTTTTGGACACATGTCTCTGCTCTTTCAGCTGTATTGACCCTAGTCCGTGAACAACTTTCGTTCGTGGACTTTGACGACCTCTGCTGGTGGGCCTTGACTAGATGGGTCGTTTCGATTCTGTTATGAGCTTAGACCAGACAGGCCCGTACTGGACCTTGGACAAGAAGCTCAAGTATAATTAATGTGATATTTAATGTATCTTTATGATGTATTTTCTATCCATATCATTTGCCCTCAACTTTCGGGAATACTGCCCAAGTTTTCGTGGAAGTTATAATGGTCTTTTCGCGACTCAGGGTACTTTTAGCCCTTCTCGGGTATCGGCCCTTCATGGGTGTCGGCCCTTCATGGGCATCGCCATTTTATCGTAAAGTGTGGAGTGACCTACACGTTTACAACGACTTATATAGCGTGAGTATATACACTTGGGGTCTTCGCATAGGCTAATTGAATGGTGTTCGACACTAAATGGTCCCAATCGGGACTAAAAAGCGAGCGTTAATCACCCACGTCAAGGTTAATTACAGAGTGAAAGCTGCTAATAGGTCGACATTAAATGGTCCCAATCGGGACTAAAAAGCGAGCGTTAATCACCCACGTCAAGATTAATTATAGGGTGAAAGCTGCTAACAGACCCTAATCGGGGCTAATCGGCCCTAATAGGGGCTAATTTCCATATATAAGTTGCTAACTAGGCTCAAAGGAGCCTAATTTTAATCTAGATTGTGTTAATTGGCCTTAATCGAGGCTAATCTGCCCTAATTGGAGCTAATCAGGACTAATTAGTATGCATTAAACACTAATTACTCCTGATTCTCACTAATCACATGAGTAAATAGGTTAAACGGTCCTAATTAGGGCTAATTTCATCATACAAGTCACTAATTCCCCCTAATTCGGGTTAATTACGTGTAATATATACTAATCGGCCATAATCGGGGTTAAATCTCATTAATTGGCCCTAGTCGGTGCTAAAATTAAAATCCTGAAAATTTTAAAAAAATCAATTTTTTTATTTCCCCATTTTTGCATAAAATTTCGCAAGAGGGTCAGTACCGGAAATTTTGTACGACGCCCTGGACCATCCTGCAGGAGGCCTGCAAAAGGACCTGCTCGGAATCAAGGCTTCATTGCAACCAGCTCGTCCAAGTCTGGTCGAACTTGAACTTGTTCTACTGAACGTTCTGCACTCTATTGAACTGGTTCGAACTTGCTTTACAGGATATTTTGTACTCCAAAGAACTCGTTCTAGTCTTCACGAAACTTATTTCCGCTGAGAGTTATCCTTTTCAAGAAATTTCCAAGAGGTTTCACAGGAGGATCTCCGGAATAACTTCAGAAGGTCTCAGGGCCATCCTACAGAGGCTCCTGGTCGGATAAAATGGCTCCATTTGTAGCCTGGTCGGCCAGACCTGCTCTTGGTATGCCTTGGAGCCACTCCCAGGGTGGTCTGGTCGGACGGGAGGAAAAGTTCTCCGAACTTGCTATGGTCAACGCTTTATTCTTCACAAAACTTATTTCCGTGAACCCTCTGATCTTCACGGAACTTGTTCTCGCTAACGTTATGATCTTTATGGAACTCATTCTCGTGGATGTCTTAGTCTTTACGAAACTTTTTTTCGTTGGAGGTCAACCCTTTTACGAATTTTCAAAAAATTTACAAGAGGGCCACCGAAAACCTTCAGAAGACCTCAGGTCTGCCCTATAGAGGCTCCTGGTCGGCCAAAAAGGCTCCATTTGTAGCCTGGTCGGCCAGGTCTGCTCTTGTTAGGCCTTGGGGCCCTCTAGGCTATCCTACAGAGGATCTTCATCGGCCAAAAAAGCTCCATTTGTAGTCTGGTTGGCCAAGTATGCTCTTAGTAGGCCTTGGGGCCCTCTGAGCTATCCTATAGAGGCTCCTGGTCGTCCAGGTCTGCTCTTGGTAGATCTTGAGGGTCTCCTGCAGGGTAGTCTGATCAGTCATGAGGAGAATGTTCTGTTCTCGTACACGTGAGTACTCTGGCCTTCACGAAACTTGTTCAGCTAAGAACCTAATCTTATTCTAATTTTTATTGGATTTGCTAATCATGATAACTAGTGTAATCAGTCCTTAACTAAGACTAACGACTTGTTTAGCCTCAACCGGGCTTTTCTCGGAGGACTGATACGATAAGCGGTGTGCTGCATCGCTTTCTTCGTTAATTATGTCCTCCCTACTAATTTTCGATCGTATTTCTTCACCATTTTTCGGTGTTCTTTCGAGAGGTACCTGCTAAGTGAATCAGGAGGAGTTACGACATGTTGTAGCAGGTATCTCTTTCCCTATAAAATAAGATGAGAAGTGTTCATTTTCATTCACACATTCATTTCTCAATTTCTCAAATTCCCTCAAGCCTTTCACAAGCTCCTAACTTTTCTCAAGCCCTTCAAAGATGTCTCACGGTCAAGGTGCTAGCAAATATTCTCTTTCCATGAAGGGGGCTATGCACAAGAGGGCTACAATTCTCTCTCTGTAAGGTATAACTTTTGTTTCCCCATCTATATTAACCATTGTTCTAACAGTCTGAAGAGCATGTTGGACGAAAGGGCGGACGAGTAACCGAGTACTGTCCATTTTGATGAGTTCCACCACGGGAGTATGCTTCGTGAAGGGGATGTTGAACATATTCGGTTGAGTTACCCTTGGCCCGAATGTTTAGAGGTTCGCAAGGCTAATCCTAGTGAAAGGGCTTGCAATCTCAGTTCCCGGAGACTATATGTGTACAAGGAAGCCTTGAAGTCCGGGCTAAGGTTTCCACTACACCCCTTTATACCGAGGCTCATGGCCGAGCTCAAGATCCATCTGTGTCAGCTTTACCCCAACGGGTGGGCTTTTATCATTCTCTTCATAGTGAGGTGCCACAACTTGGGCATCCCCTTGAGTGTAACAATGTTCCGAAGCATCTTTATGATGAAAGCTTCTCCTCTGAACAGACCTAGCTCGGTCGTGATACAACATAGACTTCATATTCCTCACATAGTGAACACAGGTTCTCTTTATGATTCAATCCACAACTGGAATAAGAGTTGTAGTCTTAGAATGGAAAGATGGAGACTGGGGGGTATACTTCAGCCGTGACTTCAGTAGTTTCGTTGACATCTCTCACTATATCCTTCACCTTTCGGATGCCGAGCTTCTCACCCGCAACCTTCTTATTGATGATGATGGGAGAACCCCCTATTGGGAGTTCTTCACAGAAACCAAGCTTGTCGAGGCTGGCATTACCAGCCTCTCTAAAGAGGGTATTTATTTTTATTCTACTTCAACTTTGTGCAAGTTTATTCTTATATATATCTTCTTTTCATCTTGTTTCAGTTGTTGTGGCTCTTGATGCCATGGCTAACAAGAGCAGCGTGGTCACGGGAAGAATGGCTCGGGATGCGGCCAAGTAAGCGAACCGTGTCCATAAGATTCCTGCTTTCCTTGAAGCATCTGGATCCGTCCAGAAGAGGGCCAAAGACTTCGACGGGAGTGCAAAAATCCCTTGAGAACCTTCTTCGGGTATCTCCACCAATGACTCAGTGCTCAGCAGTCCGGGCCTAACCCTTGAGTGGTCGAAGAACTGTGTTACTCCTCCCGACCTTCTGTTTGTCTCATCTGGTGAGAAACTACTTGAAGCACTAGGGGCTCAATCCTTGTATTAGGTACATTTCAACTTGTATAAACTTTTGTTTAAGTGTACTTCTTTTAGAACTTGAAAAATTTTATAGGAACCACCCCTACAGGGGGTCCTGCTCGGCCAAAAGGCCCCATTTCATGCTGGTCGTCCAAGGATGTTCGGCCTAGGGGCACGACCCTCTGTAGGCTTAGGGTGTCTAGTCGGCCAAGGCCTTGTGTTTGGGGGCTCAACCCTTCTGACTTAAACTTTTTATAACTCTATTTTATGTTCTCCTTGTCAGGCCAATGCTTACTTCGCCGCGTCCTCCACTCAGAGCATAAAGATAAGAAGTGACTATTCAGCGCTGTAAACCTTAATGAAAAAGCTGAAGATCTCTTCAGATGAGTGGGAGTCTAAAGCTCAAGAAGCGGAGGGCATGATTGCTGCCTTAAAGAGGAAATGCTCTAAAGTGGAGGAGAAAAGGAAGAAGGAGTGAAAAGAGCTTGTGGACTCATACCATAGATCCTCAGCATTTACAAAGATGATGGATGAGCACGACGATGAGATGCGCCCTGTTAACCTGGCTTTAGGTTTGAAGAGGGGAGTCAAAGATGTTCATGGCTTGTATCTGGACGTGGTCGACCCAAGTCTCCTATCTTTCCCCTGGGAGTTACCTGTTATGGACCCATCCGGGCAAGCCTCCGGGTCTGTGCACGAGACTCCCTGTATGCGGTCTCAATCCAGTTCTAGCCGCGGGGGTTCCGGTTCCAAGGGCAAGGCCCCTTCGGGTAGCCGCAGCTCCAAAGCAGCCCTTTATGGGAAAATCAGGGAGCCGATTGCAGGGAGCAGCAACTCCTCATCTGAGGCAGGTTCAGATGAGGGAGCGGGGAATGACGAGGAGAAAGACTCTTCTGAAGAGTGATTTTTATGGCCTTGCATGGCTTTGGTTTCCGCATATGGCTATATTTTCAGACTTCATTTATTCGGATTATATTACTTGTATTCGATTGGTCCTTTAGGACTTAACTTATGATCCTTCAGGATCTTTATTTATGCTTTCTATTTGATTTCGTTTCATACTTGTCTTTTATTTTCGACATTTGGTCCTTCGGGACTTGCATTCTTTAGATGCTCGTACTTAAATAAATTGGTAGACGAGATGATAGAAATGAACTTGCAAAAATAGATAATATCTCTGAGAAATGGGTTCAACCCTTACATAAGATGGTTTCGTCGACCTTATTCATAAACTGAATACTAGGTAGTAGGAAGCATGCCAAGTGCAGGGCACTTCGTCACCGTTCAAGGTCTCCAACTTGAAGGATCCTCGTCCTAATGTCTTCCTGGCCTTATAAGGCCCTTCCTAGTTAGGGACTATATTTCCTCTCTCCCCGAGTCCCGACACCACAATCTTTCTTAATACCAAGTCTCCTTACTGAAAGAACCTTTCTTTAACCCTTCTATTGTAATAGAGGGAGGCTCTTTGTTGATGCTCTGCATTATGGGCGTTGGACTCATCTCTGACCTCGTCAATGAGATCGAGAGCAAGCATCATGCCTTCTTCATTGGTCTCTGGTTTATAAGTTTCGATCCTAGGGGATCCATGAGTGATCTCAAGGGGCACCACGGCCTCGACTCCGTAAGCCATCATGAATGGGGTAGCTTCAGTTGTTACTTTGCAGGGTGGTGCGATATGCCCATAGTATAGGTAGCAACTCATATGCCCAAGTGTTCCTTGAGCGTTCAACCCTTTTCTTAAGTCCATCAAGAATGATTCTGTTAGAAACCTCTGCCTTCCCGTTTTCCTATGGATGTGCAACCGAGGTGAAGCGAAGCTCTATGCTGTTATCGTCGCAATATTCTATAAACTCTGCATTATCAAATTGCCACCCATTATCTATGACAAGGATGCGTGGGATCCCAAATCGGCATATCATTTTCTCCCAGAAGAATTGGGCAATTGGCTTGGTGGTTATCTTGGCTAGAGCCTTAGCCTCAATCCACTTTGTGAAGTAGTCTATGGCTACCACAATGAACTTCCTTTATCCCGATGCTATAGGAAATGGCCTAGGATATCCATTTCCCACATTACAAAAGGGATGGTGTAACGTCTGAGAAATATTATGTAATTATTTTATCAATAAATAGTTATGTGATTTTATGTGAATTTTGGTGAATTATTTGATAATGGATATTAATACTTGATGTTTATTTTTGATAAAAATTTAGACATTTTAATCTTTAATTAACCAGAATAAAATGTAGAGTGTTCTGGTAATTTTTCTGGTAATTTTTGGATTATCATATGATTTTATAAGGATTTATAGAATTAATAATGAATATTTCCCATAATTATAAAAATTACTTTTTAGAACCAGAATTCGTCCCGCTTCAATCGTTTTTGTGTTTTTACAACCCGAAACTTTTCCGAAAACTCCTTCCTAACCTAATCCGATAATTATGAACATTTTCCGTGTTTTGACTTTTTCAATCCGGGGTACGGTTTGACTTGTACGAGTCCCAGTGTGAAATTTTCGATACGCAAATCATTTTATAGTCCGATAAAATTCGTATCCTCAGAAGGCGAGACATATTACCTTATTTTTGTATAAAGTATTTTATAGGAAGCTCTGTTTTGATAATTATCCAAATCGGGTATCAAAATTGTATCGTTATATAGTTACTTAGCGTCTAAGTAACCTATTTTCGGATCTGATTTCTAAATATAATTATCGAACTATGAGATAAATGGAATGTGTGATGGTTCTGTCAGCTATGTTTTGTTGTATTATTAATTATTTGTGATTTGTTGGATGCGAAGATTAATTTTATAATTAATTATCGAGCTATATGAATTTAATTCATTGTTAAAGTAATTTTTCTGAATATTTATTCTTATAAATGCTAAAATTGTTTCTAAAATTACTTTTGTTGTTCTATAATTATATTTATTATTTTTAGGGGTTTATAAAATTTAGAAATCAATATTTCATTAATTATTTTATTTTAAATGATTTTCTGACTTCATTAAATTGTAAAATCAGTATTTATTTCCAGAATATTTCAAAAATCATGAAAATTTTATTTTATTAACTTTTAAATATTTCAAGAATTTTAAAATTATTTTGAAAAATTTTGGAATTCAATTCACTGCGCGTTAGTTCGTTTAAATCGTGAAATGCGGGTCAGATATGAGATCCTAAAATGAATTAAAAATTTTGAATAATTTATTTTACTAATTCTTGTTTATTCCGCGAATTTTTAAAACTATTTTGTATTTATTCCAATATCTTCACAACCGCAAAATGTATTGATAAAATTTAGAACGCGGTATGAGAATTAGTTTCTTTTTCGTATCAGGCCACGTGTCAACTAATAGACACGCGGCTGTCAAATGAAGAGCAGTGTCCTGTGTTACCCTTTTTTTCTTACCATTTTCCCCAAATCAATTTCTCTTAATCTCTCCCCCAATTCCTCTTGTTATTCCTAGTGAACTAACAATGAGATCTACAGAAGGGGGGTTGAATGTAAATCTCAAAACTTTTTCAAGTTTTGAGCAGTTTCAAAGGCTGTGTGTTTAAGATAAACAAGTGTGTGAATTGCTTTAAGCTAATACAGACAGATATATATTCAAGCACAAAAGTACAGAACACAACAGACCTTAAAAACTTTTCTGGTGGATTTGTTGTTCCACCAGAGATGGTATTTCAGAAAATCTGTGATTCAAGAAGTTGATCACAGCTGCATCCTAATACAAACTAGATAATTTTTCTCAAGATTTTTCTAAACAGCTCTGGAAAAATTCACATCTAATTACTAGCTGCTACTTGGTTTATATAACACCAAGTTTACAAGTGAAGACAAAGATAAAAAGTACAATAATAAAATAAGTTCTCCACTTGTTTCTTCTCCATTTTACTCCAGTGCATTGTTGACTATTGCCTCTTTATGCTAGAGTAGAACGGCTGCTTTTTCTGATGTTCCTGAAATAGGCTACCACATCTCAGTTGTCTCTGTCAACCCATGTGCCTCTGTTTGTAGGTACAACTACCACTTGTCAACTGCTATTTAACAGAACATCCGTTGAAGCCTTCATCCGTTGATGGCTTTATCCGTTGATGTGTTAGCAGTTGAAGCTCTATCCGTTGATGCACTCATCCGTTGAAGGATGTTATCCGTTGAAGGTTTAGAGACATCCGTTGAAGCTTTGTTTCTCATCCGTTGAAGGTCTTTAAGTTATCCGTTGACACCATTTCATTTATACAAAATTACAAGGCATGAGATATTTACAATTGGCCTTCCTATTGGCATATCCTTTAGAAGTCAACATGACTTATAATTTCCCTCAACATTTAAGAATTATATCTCAAATTCAGAGACTGAAATGTGCTACAACACTAGACTTATTTCTAAGTAAAGCTACACCATCAACGGATAGCCAAAGTGGTCTTATCCGTTGAGGCTACAAACACTAGATTTCTACTTAAGTGTTTTGTTAAACATATCATCAAACTAATGCACATATATTCCTAACAATCTCCCCCTATTTATGTCTATAAGAATTGTAGACATAAATTCAAGGTTAACTTGATGATAACAAAACACTTAACAAATATATGAACTGAAACTAAGTAGAAAATTAAAAAGTGCTGCAAAAGTGTATGTACTAGAAGGTAATTGAAGATTTACAGTATTTCCAAGGGTGCTCCACTAGCCTGAGCAAATCCTCTTTTTCTTCTTTGATCCCTGGTTTTCTTTCCTAGCCCTTTGTCATTTTCCTCAATTTGGAGTTGGAGTTGTCTGAAGAATTCAGCTTCATCTTCATCACTGATATCCAACTTAGATTGCATTTCTTTGAGAGTTTCATTGCTGGCAATCTTGAGTTGGTCTTCCAGTCTGAAAAATCTTCTGACTCCTTTATCATCTCTGAATTCCATCAACCAATGAGGTGATTTGCGAATTGTAGTTCCCCTTTCTTGAATGAGTAAGGTTCTGGGCAAAGCATTGGGCTCCCTCCAAGTTTTCCTTATGTTGGCAATCTTGTTGAGAATTTCAGTCTTGGCAGTCCTGGTAAAGCCAGAATCCTTTTGTATGGCTGAAAAGACTCTGATCAAGGTAGAGTAGCTTTCATTCAGAATCCTGTAGAGAGGTCATGTTCTTTCCCCAGCTCCTTTGTATCTGAACACCAATCTCTTTGGTAGCTGTCTATAAGCAGCAATTCCCCTTACATCCTCCAGCTCATCCAGATAGAGTTCAATGTCTGAAATTTCTTTTATGTCACAGATGTGAACATAATCATCTTTAGAAATGGGTGGCTTAGGGTTAGGTTTATGTTTTTGAGTGAATTTCTTAGAGTTTAGGGGAGGTGTAGATTTGGATTTTCTTTTCTGTTTCTTTGGTAGTGGAAGAGTGGTTAAAAAAGTAGGCAAATTGATGGTGTCCCAATCAATAGGTTCCTCTTTTGGGATGATTGGTTCACCATGGATGTTTATAGTGGGATCAGCAACAAAGGGTTCAGGTATGGAAGGTAGAGATTTAGTTTCTTCAGTGTTGCCTTCACTCCTTCTATGTGCCTTGGCCTTTCTTCTGTTTCCCTTCTGCCATTCCTCTTTTTCCTCCATGCTTTCACCAAATATACTCCCAAAAACCTCATCTAAGTTTGCAATCTTGTCTTCACCCCTGACTTCAATTCCTTTCTCATTTTCAACTAGACTTGACTTTAGCTTTTGTTCAAGCTTTGCTTGTGCTCTTTTGTCAGCCTTGAGTTTTTCAGCTTCTTTCTTTAACCTTTTGGTTTCTTCCCTCTTGGCTATTGAGAATTTGGGATGTCCTTGCATCACACATATGCTCTTTCCCTCTCTAAAAATAATAGCCATGTTTCTCCTTACTGCCTCATCCATGGTCTCCTTGTGTTTTATGATGCTAGTACCCAAAACTTTGTCTTCATCAGGCTTTGGAAGAGGAAAGTCCACTTCTTTCATCTGAGCAAAGTCTAGAGGGTTCTTTGTGGAGTCCTTGCTGGATCTGGTGTTGGGCTTGAGAACCATAGGTTTTAGATTCTTGAAAGAAGTCTCTCCAACCTTATTTCTCCTTTCTGGCTTGTGGTCCATATTGATTGGTTCAACCTTTGTGCTATTTTTCACAGATATTGATTTATCTTGTGTTGAGCCAAACAGTTGTTGCATCCTTTCATCAATTCTCCTCCTTTGCTCTTTCACTTGAATTTCAGCTGCTGCTAGCTGGATTAAATCAATTCCATCAGGCTTTCCTTTGATTTGAATGATTGGAGAAGTAGTGATGGCAGGAACTAGCACTTTAGATATTTGGATTTTTGTAGATGGCTCTCCTTCCCCTTCCCTTTTACTCTCCCCCTTTTTGTTATCATCAAGGAGAGGGGTCAAGCCCTGTGCTTTTGCCAGCTGCATAAGTAGATTTGTTTGAGATTGTTGGTTGTGAAGAATGGTGGCCACAGAATCTTCAATAACTTGAACTCTATCTTCCAATTTGGCCAGCCTCTTTTCAGTATGTGATTCCTTTTTCAATCTCAACAAAATGTCCTGCATTGTACCAAAGGGCATGACTGAATCCAATTTTTCAGAATTGTAGGATTTCAAGTCAGCAATATCCTTTCTGAGTTCATCCACACTCAGATTCTGTCTTACTTGCTGCAACTTCATGAGATGCAGTGAGTCCAAGTGAGCTGTAAGGATAGCCTTTGTACCAGCATGAGAAGTTTTCTTAATGGCCTGTTTGATAGAACTGATTTGTTTGACTAAGGAGACATTGAATTGCCCTGTTGTAGACTCCTTTGTGAAGGCCCATTCAGGTAGATTTGGAAAAGAACTAGGGCCTCCATCTCCTCCTAAGTTCATGCTTCCATCAGAAGAAACAAAGTCATCATCATCAGAATTTACTCCAAATTCTTCAAATGACTCACCAGCTGTTGAAGGCATCTTGTTAATAGCAGTTTTGTCCCTTTGAAGAGATGCTGTTGTATGTACTAGATGTAGTGTCTTTTCTGCCTCCACATTGCCCTGTGCAGCCAATACTTGATAGGCTGAAACAGGATGAGTAAAAGTGTCAGCATCCAAGGAAATGTTATCAATTACAGCTTTGTAATGTTGCTGAAATTGTCTTTCCTTTTCAGCATCATTCACAATCATTGACTCACTAGCAATGGCTGGATCCATCCTTATATCTGCTGTACCTGTCTTTCTCTCATTTTCTCTATGTTCTTGCATCAGGGGCTCCCCCTGGCTCACACAACTCACTCCCTCACCTTCACCTACTAAGGTGGTACTCCTCTCACTTACTTTTGCCATGCTGGAAGAAATAGCATGCATATTTGAGCTCTCAATCTCTCCTTTTGCCTGGGAGCAACCCAGCCTCTCACTCAAATTGTCACTCCCTTCCCTGAGTCCTAGAAGTGATTGTACAGTAATCAAGTCTTCTACACTTGGAATTGTTTCAGTTGTGTGTGTAGAGACTATCAACGGATGAGGAATAGCCATTGAAGGTGAAACTGATGGTATCAACGGATAACTGTTGTTAAGCTTATCCGTTGAAGAACAACCACTTGTCAACGGATGAGTGATATCCGTTGAAGAAGGAAAAGAAGTAGAAATTGAAAGTGATATAACTGTTGAATCTGTGTAGATTGATATGAGTTTTGGTGACACAGATCCTTCAATTACATCTGAAAGAATTTACGGGTGATCCAACAAATCATCTAAAAGATGATGATCACCTGTATTTGAGTGGGGCTCCTCCCTGAGTTGTAAAGAGGGAGAATCAGGAATTGATGGGAATAACATATCCACATCTAGAGATGGTGAAGAAGTGTGTGGTGATTGATGTGTGTTAATTGTGAGAGAATGAGGCTGTGACTCCACATTTATTGGAGCCACATCAAACTGAGTTTGAGAAGGCATAGATACAGATGGATGTATCTGTGCAGTGTGTGCACCCTATGTAGAAGATTGGGTTCTAGCTCTCTTTCTTCTAATAAAGGCTTTTGTTGGTGAGTGTTTGGATTTAGTGTCCCTCCCTCATTTGTGTGTTCCTGGTTGGGAACTATTTTCAATAGTTACATCCTTTTGGGAGGATGCAGCTAGGGATATGCTAGTAACCTTTTCAACCACCACAGCTTTTTGAGAAATTGTGGCTTGGCTAGCTTGGGAAGCACTTTTCTCTCCTTCCTTATCCTGGGGGTTTCTTTGATGTTCACCCCTCCCCTCACCACTCATACCCTGTTCACTCCCCTCAGGGTTAATGGTAGGTGTTACAACTGTTGTCTTTTGAGAAATAAGAGAGGTGGTTTTCTTTGTCTTTGATTTTGAAAGTTTAGTTTTGGTGACCTTGGTAGGAATCTGTTGGGGCATTGTCACAGATTCCATGGCCACACTAGAAGATAAAGAAATAGAGGGGTTGGAAGAAGTAGGAGTTGTAGAAGCAATTACCTCACCTACCTGAGGTGCATTCATGATTGGTAAATATACCAATAGCACACTGCTGTTGAGATCCATTCTCAATAAATCTGCAAGAACTCTTTTCTCTTGTGCCCAGCACTTGAGTTTATTATTCTCATTCATAATGACCAAACCTTCAGCAACATGGTTAGCCAATAACATAAAGAATCTAGCATAATAGATGTTATTAGGTCTATTAGCTTTGTTACCTAATCTAGTACCCAATTCTAGCATAACATAGTTGCTAAAATTAAAATACCTATCAGAAACAAGCATATAGAGCATATTAACAAGAGATGAAGTTATGGCATCAAAATTGCTAATTTTCCCAGAGAAAACCTTGATAAAGACATCCCCACGAAAACTCCATTCTTTCCTAAGGCCTTTTCTTTTAATATTTCCTAAACTAGCAGAGTTAAGAGAATAACCTATGGAATCTAACATGCTGGATACATCATTATCAGTGTGTGGTGTCATGGCATTGTTCTCAGGTAATTTAAAACATGCTAGTAAGTCATCACAGTTAACACAGTGATTTTTACCTTTGAGAGTGAAGGAGATAGTCATATCTATGGAGTTGAACTCAGCAGTTGTCCAAATCTCCTCAACTACTTCACAGTAAATCGTTGGGGCTTCCAGCATTGCATAGCTAGGTTTACAGTTTTTGATGAAGTCCATCATTTTGTGATAATCTGAGTGGGCTTCATTCTTTTCTACCAAAGCTATGAAATTGTTCTTCTCATAGATGAACCCAGATTGAGACATAATCTTTACTACTGGTGCCATTGTTGTGAGTAGAAATTGCAGAGAATAACTTGAAGGTTTTGCAGAGAGAAAATGGTAAAAGCTTTGAAATTTCAAGAAAGCGTAAAGTAAAAATGAAAAATCATAAGGGCTTATATACTTTCTCAAAAAAAACATAAATAAGAGATTAAACAATAAATATGTGTAAGTGAATTTCAGCCGTTTAAGAATAAACTGTAAGTATTCTGAAAACTACCTTTAAAACAAATACATACAGCTGTATGTATGAGTATCAACGGTTAAGACAATAGAATCAACGGCTGTGAAATACTTGAATCGACTGATGTGATATTTCAACGGATAAGGTAAACTGTCATCCGTTGAAGAGCACTTCAGTTTTATCCATTGACGGATAAAAATTCCATAAATGTATATGACTTTCAACGGATAATGAACATCCGTTGACAGAACAATTTTGACTTTCAACGGATAGGGAATATCCGTTGATGGAATAATCTATGTTAAAAATCAAATTTGTTCTTGCAGCTAATACATTTCAGGCTTCAATTCAAATTGCAATAAGGACATGAATTTTAAGAGTAATTAAGCATACCTAGCTCACTTACCAATCTTGTGAATGTTGATTCATCAAGTGGCTTGGTAAATATGTCTGCAATTTGTTGTTCACTTGGAACAAAATGAAGTTCCACTGTACCTTTCATCACATGTTCCCTAATGAAGTGGTACTTGATATCAATGTGCTTGGTCCTTGAGTGCTGCACAGGATTCTCTGTTATGGCTATGGCACTTGTGTTGTCACAAAAAATAGGAATTCTATCAACATGTAGTCCATAATCAAGGAGTTGATTCCTCATCCATAACACTTGAGAGCAGCAACTTCCAGCAGCAATATATTCAGCCTCAGCTGTAGAAGTGGAGACTGAATTTTGCTTTTTGCTAAACCATGATACAAGCTTATTTCCCAGGAATTGGCAGGAGCCTGTTGTACTTTTCCTGTCTATTTTGCAACCTGCATAGTCTGCATCTGAGTAGCCAATTAGATCAAGACCAGACTCTCTAGGGTACCAAATTCCTAGATTTGGAGTCCCCTTGAGATATCTGAAAATTCTTTTAATAGCTACTAAGTGAGATTCTTTAGGGTCAGCTTGAAATCTAGCACAGAGACATGTAGAAAACATTATATCTGGTCTACTGACAGTTAAATATAAAAGTGAACCAACCATGCCTCTATAACTTGTAATGTCCACAGACCTTTCAGTCTTATTTAATTCAAGTTTGGTGGCAGTGGCCATGGGAGTTTTTGTAGATGAACATTCTATTAAGTCAAACTTCTTTAAAAGATCATAAATATATTTAGTTTGACTAATGAAAATTCCATCACTAACTTGTTTAACTTGTAAACCAAGAAAATAGGTTAGTTCTCCCAACAGGCTCATTTCATAATTACTTTGCATTAGCTTAGCAAACTTTTTACAAAGCTTATCATCTGTAGATCCAAATATTATGTTATCTACATAAATTTGAACAAGTATACTAGAGCCATTAACATTCCTAAAGAAGAGAGTTTTATCAACAGTACCTCTAGTGAAGTGATTCTCCAAAAGGAATTTTGATAAGGTTTCATACCAGGCTCTAGGTGCTTGCTTCAGTCCATAGAGTGCTTTCAACAGATAATACACATAGTCTGGAAAATTTGAATCTTCAAACCCTGGAGGTTGACTTACATAAACTTCTTCCTCCAATTTCCCATTTAGAAATGCACTCTTGACATCCATTTGATAGACTTTGAAATTGGCATGGGCTGCATAGGCTAGGAAAATTCTGATGGCTTCAAGTCTTGCAACAGGAGCATATGTCTCATCAAAATCTATCCCCTCTTGTTGAGAATAGCCTTTAGCAACCAATCTGGCTTTATTCCTTATGACAATGCCATTTTCATCCATCTTATTTCTGAATACCCATTTTGTGTCAATAGGACTCTTGTTCTTTGGTTTGGGTACCAGCTTCCAAACTTTGTTTCTCTCAAATTGGTTCAGCTCTTCCTGCATAGCTAATATCCAATCTGGATCCAATAAAGCTTCTTCCACTTTTTTAGGTTCCTCCTGAGATAGAAAACTACTATACAGACATTCATCTTGAGTAGCTTTTCTTGTTTGCACTTTGGATGATGCATCACCAATGATCAGTTCAAAGGGATGATTCTTGGTCCATTTCCTTTGAGGTGGAAGATATACTCTAGATGAGGTGGCCTCAGTATTGTCATGATGTGAGACAGAGTGTTGATTAGTTGAAACTCCCCCTGAGTTGTTGGTCCTTTGCAGGGAACTTGGAGTTCTATCAACTGATGATGTAAATCGATTATCCGTTGATGAACTATGATCAACGGATGCTTCATTTTGTACTTCAACGGATGATGCACTATGTCTTTCAACGGATACTGCATTGCCTCTATCAACGGATGCAGAATTTTGTGCATTATCCAAGGGCATGTTTTGAATCCCTTTTGAAGTGTCATCTCCATCAGTCTCCTCTTCACTATCATCACAATATATCTCAATGTTGTCAAATTTGAGTCTCTCATGGTGTCCCTCATCTGTTAGTCCATCAATCTTTTTTATCATCAAACACAACATGCACAGATTCCATAACAATATTGGTTCTTAGATTGTAGACCCTATAAGATTTTCCAGCTGAGTAACCAACAAATATCCCTTCATCAGCCTTTGCATCAAACTTCCCTTTATGGTCAGATTGATTTCTCAGTATAAAGCATTTACATCCAAAGACATGAAGAAAGTTTAGAGTTGGTTTTCTTCTCTTGAACAACTGATAAGGAGTCATGCCTTTAGCTTGATTGATCAAAGAAATATTCTGAGTGTAGCAGGCACAATTAACAGCTTCAGCCCAGAAATATGTTGGTAACTTTGATTCTTCAAGCATTGTTCTAGCAGCCTCAATTAAAGATCTGTTCTTTCTTTCAACTACCCCATTTTGCTGAGGTGTTCTTGGAGCTGAGAACTCATGCATGATTCCATTTTCTTCACAGAACAGCCTCATTGTCAAATTCTTGAACTCAGTTCCATTGTCACTCCTGATATTCCTAACCTTCAAGTCAGGATGATTATTGACTTGCCTGATGTGATTGATAATGATTTCACTTGCTTCATCCTTTGATCCAAGAAAATAGACCCATAAAAACTTTGAGAAATCATCTACAATCACTAAACAATATCTTTTTCTTGCAATTGACAATATATTGACTGGTCCAAACAAATCCATATGTAGCAGCTGTAATGGTTCATCAATTGTTGTTTCAAGCTTCTTTTTGAATGATGCTTTCCTTTGTTTGCCTTTCTGACAAGCATCACACAAACCATCCCTTGAAAATTCAACAAGAGGAATTCCTCTAACTAAGTCCTTTTTGACTAGATCATTCATTGTCTTGAAATTCAAATGGGATAGCTTCTTGTACCATAGCCAACTTTCAACTGGACTTGCTTTGCTGAAGAGACAAGTAATAGATTTTGCATCAGTAGAGTTGAAGTCAGCTAAGTACACATTTCCTTTTCTAACTCCAGTTAGAACCACTTTGTTGTCTTTCTTACTGGTGACAACACAGGCTTCAGAATTGAAGGAAATTGTATTCCCTCTATCACATAGTTGACTGATGCTCAGTAAGTTGTGCTTGAGACCATCAACTAATGCAACTTCATCAATGATGACATTCCTTGTTGAAATCAAGCCATATCCCATAGTAAACCCTTTGTTGTCATCTCCAAAGGTTATGCTAGGGCCAGCTCTCTCCTTAAACTCTGTGAGCAGGGAGAAATCTCCTGTCATGTGTCTTGAACAGCCACTGTCCAAGTACCATAGATTTCTTCTGTTTCCCTGCACACCATAAAATCAATCAAGCTGATTTTGGTACCCAAGTTTCCTTGGGTCCATTCATGTTAGCCTTTCTCCTAGACTTCATTCCTCCTGCATCTTTAGACTTAGGTAACTTTGAGTCAACCTTGATCTTAGATGTAGTTGGTTGAGGTGTAGGGTTAGTCACAGAATCATTTAGCACATTTGGAATTTGATAAGGCATGGATTGTGCAAACATGTTATTCCACATAGGCATATTGTATGGCATTTGAGGCATACTAAATGCAGCAAGATAAGGATTGTTAAAATATGGCATGTTTGCTAAATGTTCATAAGGATTCTGTTGAGACATAACAGGCATAGCATGCAGAGGTGATGCAGACATATTAGGCATGGAAGAGGGTACAGGTATGGGAGTTTTCTTAATAGATTTGCAATTAGCAGATAGATGATTAACACTATTACAATGCACACAGCTTTTTCTAGGAGCATACTTATCAGGTGTGTAATTGTTATGTTTGTTAACCCCTACCTTCCCATTTCTATTAGATTTCCTTTTAGTTTCCTTTTTATCCTCAACCACTTTGAGCCTATTCTTTAACTGTTCTAAGGTCATGTGTCCTATATTCACCTTACTAAAATTTTTGGATGTGCTTGCTTCTTCTTTGACAAAGTTTTTGGAAGTTGAACCATACTTTTTGTTGAGTTTCTTTAGATTTACACTTTTAGAAACATCTACCTGTTTTAATTGAGGAACCTTCAACGGATGCTCCTTTTCTTCCTTCAACGGATAATTTTCATCATCCGTTGATTCCACATCCGTTGACAGCCCATCAATTAATTCCATTTTCTTTTTGTTTTTATCCCAGGCAGTCTCACAAAATGATTCAATTCCTTGGACCTTGACAATTTGAGCACTAACATCCCTAGATGTCTTCCAGGCTTTAATCACCTCTTGCTCTCTCTCTAATTGATTAGAAAGTATTTCTACTTTCTTAACAGATTCAGCTAGTTCATTTTCAACAGATATACAATGTAGCTTAGTTTTCTCTAGGTCAATCAACTTATCTTCTAACACAGCATTTCTATTACTTAAAAACAGATTGTTCTCTTTAATCCTACTATTTTCTTTAGCAAGAGATTTAAGAGACACACGCAAGTGATACAATTCAGTAGACATGTCATTAAAAGCATCATTGCACTCTTCTTTAGTTAGCTGTGTTAAATCAGTAGTGATTACCTGGTTGCTTGATGAACTAACTTCATTTTCCTCAGAATCAGCCATGAGAGCCAAGTTGACATATTCCACATCTTCATCCTCTTCTTCTCCATCAGCTGCCCAGTCTTTTTATTGAGTAATGAAAGCCTTCTCCTTTTGCTTGAGCAGATCAAAATATTTCTTTTTGTAATCTACTTGGTCAAATTTCTTCTTTTCAGTAGTTGGCTTTCTGCACTCACTTGCAAAGTGTCCACTTATACCACAATTGAAACACTTGAACTTGGATTTGTCCACCATGTTCTTATGAGGTTTAGTGGCTCTAGTGTTTTTCCTAAATTTCATCTTTGCAAATCTTCTGGACAGAAATGCAAGATGCTCATCAATACCATCAGAGTTATCTTGGCTGGAGTTGTCTTCATTCTCAGCAACTTGCTCCTTCCCCTTGCTTGATTCTGATTTGCTTGTGCCATCTTTGGAGTTTAATGTTGATCTCACAGTTTCTTGTCTGCATTCTTTCTCATTTTCAGCTACCAAGGCAACTGAACCTCCTTTCTTTCTTCCCTTCTCCAATACCTCATCCTGTTCCAGCTCTAGTTCATAAGTCTTCAAGATTCCATATAATCTTTCAAGAGTGAAGTCCTTATAATCTTGAGAGTTTCTCAAGGAGACAGTCATGGGTTTCCATTCCTTTGGCAAGGATCTTAAAAATTTAAGATTTGAATCCTTCACCTGGTACACTCTACCATACAGCTTTAGTCCATTCAACAGCTTTTGGAATCTGTTGAATGTGTCATTTAAAGATTCATTTTCTTCAAAATGAAAATACTCATACTGTTGAATGAGAAGCTGCATTTTGTTTTCTTTTACTTGTTCTGTACCTTCACACAGTAGCTGAACTGTGTCCCAAACCTCTTTGGCAGTTGTGCAATTTATCACATTATCAAACATATCCTTGTCAAGACCATTAAACAAAATGTTCATAGCCTTCTTATCCTTGTGGACTTCTTATGTGTCTTCCATTGTCCATTCTGCTCTAGGTTTTGGAATGGATTGACCAACAACAATTGTGGCTGTAGCAACTGTGGCTACTTTGTGGGGAATGTGAGGACCATTCTCAATGCAGTTTACATAACCTTCATCTTGGGAGAGTAGATGAAGGTGCATTTTCACCTTCCAATGGTGATAACTGTCTTTGTCAAGAACTGGGATTTTTACTCCAATATCCTTCTTACTCATCTTTGTTAGTTTCCAAGAACTTTAAACTCTTTGTGTGTCAAGAGCCTGCTCTGATACCAATTGTTATTCTTAGTGAACTAACAATGAGATTTACAGAAGGGGGGTTGAATGTAAATCTCAAAACTTTTTCAAGTTTTGAGCAGTTTCAAAGGCTGTGTGATTAAGATAAACAAGTGTGTGAATTGCTTTAAGCTAATACAGACAGATATATATTCAAGCACAAAAGTACAGAACACAACAGACCTTAAAAACTTTTCTGGTGGATTTGTTGTTCCACCAGAGATGGTATTTCAGAAAATCTGTGATTCAAGAAGTTGATCACAGCTGCATCCTAGTACAAACTAGATAATTTTTCTCAAGATTTTTCTAAACAGCTCTGGAAAAATTCACATCTAATTACTAGCTGCTACTTGGTTTATATAACACCAAGTTTACAAGTGAAGACAAAGATAAAAAGTACAATAATAAAATAAGTTCTCCACTTGTTTCTTCTCCATTTTACTCCAGTGCATTGTTGACTATTGCCTCTTTATGCTAGAGTAGAACGGCTGCTTTTTCTGATGTTCCTGAAATAGGCTACCACATCTCAGTTGTCTCTGTCAACCCATGTGCCTCTGTTTGTAGGTACAACTACCACTTGTCAACTGCTATTTAACAGAACATCCGTTGAAGCCTTCATCCGTTGATGGCTTTATCCGTTGATGTGTTAGCAGTTGAAGCTCTATCCGTTGATGCACTCATCCGTTGAAGGATGTTATCCGTTGAAGCTTTAGAGACATCCGTTGAAGCTTTGTTTCTCATCCGTTGAAGGTCTTTAAGTTATCCGTTGACACCATTTCATTTATACAAAATTATAAGGCATGAGATATTTACAATTGGCCTTCCTATCTGCATATCCTTTAGAAGTCAACATGACTTATAATTTCCCTCAACATTTAAGAATTATATCTCAAATTCAGAGACTGAAATGTGCTACAACACTAGACTTATTTCTAAGTAAAGCTACACCATCAACGGATAGCCAAAGTGGTCTTATCCGTTGAGGCTACAAACACTAGATTTCTACTTAAGTGTTTTGTTAAACATATCATCAAACTAATGCACATATATTCCTAACACCTCTTTCTGTCTTCTCCCTTTTCTTCCTCTCTTTTCCTTTGTGCCGCCGGATTCCGGTAAGCTCTTCTTCGATTGTTGCCTGTTACTTTGTTGGCTTATTTCAGTTCGTTATTTGGTTTTGTTGTGGCCGCCCTGTTGCCGTCGGCTCTCCGGCCAGGCAGTGGTGGTGGCGCGTGCTGTGTACCCCTGTATACAGTCGTGGTTTGCTTCGATTTCTACCTAATTCATATATATATATACATATTGTATGTATGTACGTCAGTTGGGTGGAGGTTTTGTTGCTTCCCTTTGTTACCTTGCCGCCTATCTTTTCTTTTTTTTCCGGCGGCGATTTGTTTTGATGTTCGGTGTTGCGCACGCGTGCATGCGTGTGCTGTGGGAATTTATTTTGGTTATTTTATTTTCTGCACAAATTAGTTGATCAAGTTTTATAAAATAAAATAATACTTTGTGCGGGAAAAATGATGATAAAAGTAATTAATCGGTACAAGTCATGTTGGATGTCCAGTAAACGGAAACCCGTGGATTTTGCCGCCGTCGGCGATAAGCCTCGGCGAGCCGACGGTGGACAATGATGCTTAATTCTGAGTCCTAAATTATAAATACATAAAATTAGTTATAAAATAAATTCTAAAACAAAAATGAATAATAATAATTAATAAAGTGAATTCGTGTCGGTGGATGGGATTGATGAATTGAGTTGTGAATTGTTTGGTTAATTGTGATTGACGTCGGACTGATTCGACGGGTAGGCCGATAAACAAAGGAGACGCTGCCCGATTTTTGGGAAATAAATTTCGAAAATACGGGAACGTACCTATAATTATCGGAGATGTCAAATAACCATATATAACTACATGATATGAACTTAATTGCGGTTAAGACAAGATAATTTATAAATAATCGATTACCCTGTTTTTCAAAATGACGAGTATACGTATTTTCCGAAAATAAATACCGAACCGAGTTTATGAGATGTGGACCATAATTGCTATGTGTATTTCAATAATATATATATATATATATATAAATACGAGTCGGGTTATGAAAGCGTATGGGTAGCAGTGATAGTGATATAATGTTAAGCTTAGGCGATTATCTGAATTAGGGTATCTCAACCCTGTAGGGCCTAGTCGGAAGATCCAAGGATTGACGTCGGACTAAGAATGGACTAGTAATCAATCGTAAAACTCATCAAGATTCCGATTGAAGGATATAAATGATAGGATTGTATCCAGAATAGGCTAGTGGCTTAATGATAAAGCCAAATGTTCAAGTCGAACCAAAGTCAACAGTAGTAGTGGTTAAAGCTTATCAAGGCAAGTATTCCTTATTTTTCTTTTAAAATACTGCAAATATTTACTCATTCCTATTCTAAGTTCAGAATAGTTAACTATTTTATATTTCGCTGCAATTACTCTGATTATGCATGATCCTTTTATTCTTGTCCCTATAATTCGATTGCTCTCTTGAGCAAATACCCATTCTTTCGGGTTATTTGCGAACCCTGAATTGGGATGTTTTGAATTCAAAATGATTTGATATCAAAATACTCCACGGGCTGGATAGTGATATTTTGGGGATTAAGTGTGTCTTAATCCTGAGGACCGGAATATGACTGGTGCCTCGAGATGGGTCGTAGTGCCTGGGTACCCGACTGGATCTATATATGGAGATATAGATATGCATTATAATCTGACTGATCAGCTGGATATATATGCAAACTAGTGTCCAGTCTAATTTGTTGTTGATCGCCATTAAAGGCATTCTCTCTCGAAAGGTTTTATGATTCCAAAACCGGACAAAATTCTGATTCAGGAGATGAATCGGGGAATTGCTTGTCACTTTTGGATTTATAGTTGAAGGCTGGTAATAACCAACGTTTATTCGCTCAACTCACTCAAATAAATAGAATTGTTTAAAATTGTTTAAAGATTTTGTCCGCAAATTTTCCTTTGGTATTAATGTTTGAAACTCAAATTATATACTTGCTGGGCATTTTTAGCTCACTCTTGCTTGGTAAATCTTTATTTCTTCCAGAAACAGATAAGGATAAAAGTGAAGAGCTTTGAGAGACAGCAGAAGTTAGAGAAATTTCCGCTGCGAGAGGTTGAAGATGTTAGAGGAATATGACAAGAGCATTAGTTTAAAGGTATTTACACTTGTATTCTAGTTATTGTGAGTTGTAGAAGGTTAGATTCTTGTTTCATACCATAACTTGTAAACGATCCGGATTCAAGGGGTAATTGAATATTCTTTTATTTTATGTAAAGATTGTTTCGTGACACCAAAACTTGACCCCGAATTTGGGTTATTACAGATGGTTGTGCTGATAGATGTAAGCCTTTCTGGGGGCTATCGTACTATGGGGTGTGCCTCTAGCACCTGTCACATTTCTTCACATAAGCCTTTGCATCGGCTAACATAGTTGGCTAGTAGAATCCCAATCGAGTTATCTTGTGAGCGAGGTCCCTGTGCCCCCAAGTGTTGTCCACAAATCCCTTCACGGGCTTCTATAAGTGCCTCCTCCGCTTCAAGAGGTCTCAAGAACTTCAGGTATGAAATAACAAAAGACCTTTTGTAGAGAAGACCTTCAATCAATGAATATCTCAATGCTCTCACCAACAGCTTGCGTGCCTTCTGGGCATCATCAGGAAGCCATCCAGTCTCGAGGTGGGTTTTGATCGGGTCTATTCAATAACTTGCCACACCAACCGGCGCTATCAAATTTATAACATGTATAGTAGGGGTCTTCAGGACCTGAAAGTAGATACTTCTCAATTTCAGATGAGGCGAACTAGGATTGGGCATCAGCCGTAGTGTTCTACTCTCTCAGAATATGTTTTGCGTACCATTCATCAAACCGAGTCAGTATTCCCTTCACGACTCTCGGGTACTTGGGCATAGTATCATCTTTGGCCTCAAACTCTCCATTGACTTGAGCAACTACAAGTCTTAAGTCTCCACAGACCTTAAAGTTTTTGGCCCTCACGGCTCTAGCCAAGCCTAAGCTAGCTATCAATGCTTCGTATTCTGCTTTGTTATTCGTGGTTGGGAAGTCCAACTTCAAAGCATACTCAATCATGAACCCATCGGGGCTTTTCAAGACTAGGCCTGCACCACTAGATCTTGTTTTGGACACTATATCAAAATGGAGAACCCAACACTCTTTCAGGGTCGTTTCTTTATCCTTCTCTTTCTCTACTCCTTCTGGGGTTACTATCCCTTGCCCCCGACTTCTTGGTCGTTAATGGTGCATTCGACCACAAAGTATGCTAAGGCCTGAGCCTTGATGGTCGTTCGAGGCTTGTACTTGATGTCAAATTCTCCTAACTTAATTGCCCACTTGATGAGCCTTCCACTGGCCTTCGGGCTACGAACAATGTTCCTAAAGGGCTGGTCCATCAGGACTTCGATCTTGTAAGCCTGGAAGTATGGTCTCAACTTCCTCGAGGCTGTGATGAGGGAAAGTGTAAACTTATTTGTGGTGGAGTAATTCAACTCTGCTCCGTGGAGCACCTTGCTTACATAGTATACAGGCTTCTAGAGTTTTTGTTCTTCCTTTATGAGGACTGCACTCATGGATTGTTCAAATACCGCTAGGTACAAATATAGGGTGTCCTCTAGACTTGGTTTGGCCAGCAACGGGGCTTTAGTCATGTACTCTTTCAGCTGTTCAAAGGCCTCTTGGATCTCAGTTATCCATATAAAATTCTTCACCTTCTTAGGGTTCTGAAAAAGGGCAGGCATTTGTCTCCAGACTTGGAGATGAACCTCCCTAGAACTGCGATTCTTTCTGTCAGCTTTTGAATGTCCTTGTTGGAACGTGATGGTTCTATCTCCAGAATGGCTTTAATTTTATCGGAATTGGCCTCTATTCCCCTCTTAGAGACCGTGTGACCTAAAACTTTTTCAGACCCAACACCAAAAGCATACTTGGTGGGGTTTAACATCATTTTGCGGTGCGTCGGCACTTCAAATGCCTCTAGTGGGTGACCAATGTGATCGGCCTTGCTTAGGCTTTTGACTAACATGTCATCAACATAGACCTCCATGGTCTTCCCAATTAGATGGGCAAATATCTTATTTACCAACATTTGGTAAGTAGCTCATGCATTCTTAAGTCCAAAAGCCATAACAAGATAACAAAATACACCAAAGTCAGTTATGAAAGATACCTTGGAGGTGTCATCGTTGTGCATTTTAATCTGATTGTAACTGCTGAAGCCATCCATAAAACTTAGTATCTCGTGTCTAGCGGTGGAATCGATCAGGGTATCAATCATTGGTAGGGGTAGCAGTCCTTAGGACAAGCATCATTCAAGTCAGTGAAGCCGATGCACATCCTCCACTTTCCATTGGCTTTTTTGACCATTACGGGGTTGTCCACCCATTCAGGGAATTGCACTTCCTCAATGAATCCAGCCTCTAGGAGCTTCTCGACCTCCTGCTTAATGGCTTCCACCATGTGAGGGGCATAAGTTCTCTTCTTCTACTTCACAACCTTTCGAGTTGGGCCAATATTCAGCCTATGAGTTATAAGGCTTAGGTCAATCTCAGGCATATCAGTTGTTGTCCAAGCAAACACATCAATGTTCTTTTATAAAAAAGTTATCAATTAGCCCTTCAAGGACTTGTCTAATGATGCTCCAATATACGTGACCTTTTTCGAGTCTAATGAGTCTAGGGGGATCGAGACTAAGTCCTCAGTTGGCTTTCCTCGAAATTCTTCATTATCACGGACATCCATGTCTTCTGTGGAGAGGACCTTCCCCCCGGTTTCATCAGGCCTAAGTGCTGCGACATAGCAACTGCGGGCCATTTTCTGATCTTCTTTCGCCTCTCCAATGATGTTCCTAGTCGGGAACTTCAGTACCATGTGGTATATTAAGGGGACAGCCTTAAACGCATGGATCCATGTTCTACCCATTATGGATTTATAAGTAGAGACTGCCTTAACAAACTGAAAGTTTAACATCTGTGTAACATATCTGAGCTCTTCCCCAATAGTTACGGGGAGTTGTATTACTTCTTCAACTTTGCATTCCACGTAGTTAAACCCATAGATGGTTGCGTTGGATGGAGTTAATTGAGAATCATTGTAGCCAATCCTTATGAATTTGTAATGGAAAAGAATATCCACGGAAGCTCCATTGTCCACTAGGACACTTATAAAAGCATAATTTCCAATTATCGGGGTGAAAACCAAAGGATCATCCTGAGGAAATTTCAAACCTTCAAGGTCTGGGTCACCGAATTCAAGTATCATCTCTGACTTAGAATGTTGGGACGATTCTCCGACTATGATCATCACCTCTCTTGCATAAGCCTTTCGAGAGTTCCTTGTAGTCCTGGCTGATGTAGGTCCTCCTGAGATCAAATTGATTACTGGCCCTCAGGGTTGTGGGTTGCGATCTCTTCCATTACCCCTTGGATCGTCATCACTTCGGTCATTGTCTCATTTTTGTCCTTCAGCCTCCTTACCCTTGGTGAAATGTCTGAATTTTGCCCTTCGGATAAATTACTCAATCTCATCATTGAGTTTCCTACAATCATCAGTATCATGACCAACATCTTTATGATACCTGCAGTATCGACTCTTGTCTCTTTTCTCGGGGTTTTCCCTTAGTGGCTTCGGCCATTTGAACTCTTTGTCCTTATCAATTTCCATAAGGATTTGGCTCCTTAGAGCGTTCAACCTTGCATATTCAGTGAACCTTGGTTGATGATTCTTCTTAGAAGAAAAGTCAGAGCTTTTGTCAAATCGAGGATACTTATCCTTGGTGTCGTACTCCTGATCCGTCTTCCGCTTCTTATTTTCAGTGGGTTCATTACTCACAGCTGTCTTCTTCATACTTTCTTCCATCTTGATATACTTTTCGGCCCTATCCTGGAGCTGTAACATGATTTCAGGAGGGTGTTTGGCCAAGGAAATATTAAAGAACACGTCTCAAGTCCCTTACTGTAGGTCTATCATAGCTACCTTATCGTCAAGGTCAGGGACCTTCAAAGCCTCCTTCTTGAATCGGTTTAGGTAGTCTCTCAGGGAATCCTTTGCTCATTGGACTATGCCCATGAGAGAGGAAGAATTCTTCTCGTGTACTCTACCACTGATAAATTACTTGATGAAATCTTGGCTCAAGTCTTTGAAAGATCCAATATAGTTGGGGGCAGATGGTTGTACCACCTTTGAGCCATACACGATGGGGTTTGAGGAAAGGCCCAACACTTAATAGCGTCGTTCACGGGCTGTAGTAACAGGGCATTAGAGAACATCCTGACATGATTATTAGGGTCTCCGGTAATATTGTATGCTTTGATGATGGGCATCTTGAACTTCCTTGAGATACGGGCTTTCATTATCTCTTCAGTGAATGGTAGGTTTGGATCATCAGGATATCCTAAGGGCAGTTGCCCTTCTTTGTTTTGGACCATCCAGGTCTATGATTGGGGGAAGATCTCTTTGCCTTGCAGCAAGCAGAGGTCTTGAGGTCAAGTGCATCTCCAAGTCACGCTTCAGCCTTTGGATCTCAGCTTCATGAGCCCTGATCCTCTCCTGGACATCTTGGAGAATCATGTTTTGGGTGCTCCTGGGCCGCTGGTTGGTACTAGGCATCGATTATTTACCATCTCGCCTCCTCCTTAGAGCAACCTCGTCATTCGATGATTCAGAGTTATCATAATAGGGTCCATAAAATTCTCGGTCCTCTAGGGTGGGAGCTTATCCACGTACATATTGGGGCATCCTCCCTTACGCTTCGCTCTGATTAGAGTGTATACTTCCTCCAATTTTAGGGTATATAGGCATCCCATAAGGGGAATTAGTGGTCACGATCGTTGAGTACTCATACACTACAGGTTGAGGGTTCACAGGTGCATGTAACTGCTGATACTGGGGATTCATCCCTTGAGACTGAGCCTCGGTTTCCCCCACCGGGGTTCCTCCTTGGGTGGAGGTATAGGTTGAGTGCGGTGGTACTTCTACTACTGATGCGATTATTCATGATGGGACAGGAGTGGATGTTCCACGGTTACTTCTCCACCGTGTGTTCACCATGATTGTTGTATGTTTCCCACAAACGGCGTAAAATGTTATGGAATAAAAACTAGAGTGCGTTAGTAATTAATTTTAGGGTTTGTGAGCTTTGAGATTTAATGGATGCTCTCGCGTTCTGAACTATTGGTTCTTACAAGATGCCTACGTATCTCTGTATGATAGAGAATCAAGCCAAAAACGTAATTCTAGGTTGAAGCGTAGAGCCCTTTATATAAAGGTGATTCTAGGGTTAGACTTGTGTTGGGAGACTTGGTGGATAAGTCTCTAACTTAGATGGTAATTAGGAGTCCAATAAGGGAAAGAACTCCAAAACCTTATGTGTCGGTCTTCGAGTCTGTTTTGGACACATGTATCTGATCTTCCAGCTGTATTGGGCCTAATCCGTGAACAACTTTCGTTCGTGGACCTTGACAACCTCTGTTGGTGGACCTTGACTAGATGGGCCGTCTCGATTCTGTTATGAGCATAGACCAGACAGACCCATACTGGACCTTGGACAAGAAGCCCAAGTGTAATTAATGTGACATTTAATTTGCCTTTAAGATGTATTTTCTATCCATATCATTATTCTATATTTTTTACTATAAATTTACAATTATTATTATATACTTATATTAATATTAATATTTTAAAACTATAACATAACGGGATAAATAAAAATATTAAATATTAACGGGAACCGTGAATCGCACGGGATTTAAGCTAGTATATATATAGTAAGGATCAAGTGGTAACCATTTTATAGGTTAACTGAGTAAAAAAATATTAGCCATTAGATTTATTTTATGTGAGGGGTTTAGATGTTGACACGCACACAAATATTTGCTTTAAAAAATTGACCGACAGTGAGAGCAACGGTTTGTCTTGCATGTTTATCCTCACAAACATGTTGAATTTAAATATTATAAAATTGCATAAAATTATTTGTAAATATAGTAAGTTACATATTATTAGAGTTTTTAATATTAAATTTAAATTTTTATTATTTATAAATATAATTTAAATTTAAATTAACCAATTTTCAAAAAATAAAATACACTATATGCAAATAAATATTAGAAAAGAAAAAATATATTATAATACACATAAAAAAATATAACATTAATAAAAAAATATAAAACACTAAAGTCTACTGCACATTTAGAGAACATAACATTAACAAAAAAATAGAGAATGCTAAAATTTATGGTAAGTTTACGGGACATGCAAAACTTGGAGGGGGCATGAAAAAAATTAAATGTAAGTCACTAAATTTACAGAACATCATTAACAAAAAATACAGAACACTAAAATTTACAGAACAAACAATAAATTACATAACATATAAATTTTTTAGGGGACATGCAATAAAAAATAAAATGTAACTAAATGTTAGCTATTAGATTTTTTATGTGAAAAGAACACATTTTTAAATCATTAAAAATAAATTGATGTCGTGTACATGTTATCAAAAATCATACAAAAAGAGAAAGATTAAAAAAATGAAAACACAAAACAAAGTTAAAAGAACACAAAATAGGACTAAAAAATAGTGGACCAAAAAATAAGAATAAAAAATAACTCATATGTTCGATAAAAAATTAACAGAACACGTGTTTTTTATTTTAAAGAACACATGAAAATTATAAAAAATGATTAATAACATAACAATAGGACCACATATAAAAAATTAAGTATATTTTTGGTTTCATCCTGAATTTTTTGTTAACCTATTTTATATCATATTCTAGAAAATAGAATTAAAAATTAGAAAAACTATAAAGAACATAAAACAAATATATAGAACTGTAGAAAAAAAAATACATGACATGAAAATAAAATTAATAAATAAAAAGATATTTACCATAGAACACAAATTACAGAACACTAAAGACCAATATACAGTACACAATATAATTACATTACAGGTAAAAATTATACAAAAAAAATTAGCGAAGAAAAATTGATAATACAAAAAAATAATACATAGGTTATAGAAAATATATGTTCAATATGTCCCGAGTTAATATTTGTAGAACACATAAGTTACATAATATTAATTAAAAATACATAACACAATTTAGCAAAAAAACTGCAAAAGAATATAAGAAACAAAAAAAATTAAAGAATATAAAATTAATTATTGAACACGGATACAAAATATATTAAAGAACACTCACAATAAAAAAATATTACAAACCTATAACACATGTAAAAAAAGAATACAGCACCTACGGGGTAAGAAAAAAGATACAAAAAGTACGTGGACAACAAAAAAATAAAAATTCTATATGTTAGAAAATATTGTTGATATCGACTTATAAACTATCAGAGGTATTATCAGCATTTGATATCAGAGTTTAGCATAAGGTGACGTCATCAATATATGTCATCAATATTTGATGATCATTAATTAACATCAGTATTTTGTCATTTCAGCTGAAAGACAAGAGATATCAAAGAAGGAAAGGATTTGCAGAATTCAAGTCGGTAAAGGACTTTATTTCGTGTAGCAATCAAAATAAGGATATGTTTTATGATTCCTTATTATAATAAAATATGATTCCTCATTTGATTGTGTAGTTGTGCAGTATATAAGCACATATTAGGTTAACACTTTACGTGTCTCGTATTGATATATCTTTTGTGTAACCTAGAAGCTCTCAAGAATATCTGTTCATCCTTTGAGAGATTAGTTTGTAATTAGTTTTTATTAATCAATACAAAATTGTTTATCCTGTTGAGTGCTTATTTGAATCTATATGCATAAACTGTATTCACCCCCCTCTACAGTTGTATTAAGGACCTAACAATCGGTATCAGATTTTCTATTGATATACAAACAGTTCAAGATCTAAAATCAATTTATAATGGCAGATAAAGAACCTCAACATAATCCCCCACCTCCTCCACCATCCGATCAACCCATCAATCATAATATGAGCAGATATGAGGCTATCAAAGTTCTAATCCTGAAGATTTGTGAATATTCAATCTAGAAGGTGAAGATGGCCATGTGTCTGGAAGCAACAGACTCTGAATATCTGAACATGATTTATGATTGTCCTCACATGCCAATGAAGCTAGATATGGTTGTTGCTGGCCAAGAAGAAAAGATGTTTGATAAGGAAAAGAAGGATTGTACCACTGAAGATCTTTCATCCATTATGAAAGATGCAACAGTGAGACATATTCTATATAGTATCCTTGACAGTGTCATGTTCAATAAAGTCATTGGATGTAAAACTGCCAAAGAAATTTGGGATACTTTGAAAGTCAAGTGTCAAGGAACCACTACTATTAAAAAGAACAGAAGAACAATACTTACTCAGGAGTATGAACACTTTAACACAAAAAATGACAAGTCCTTGACTGAAATCTATGACATATTTCAAAAGATGATCAATGATTTGTCTCTGGTTGACAAACAATATGATCTTGAAGACTCTAACTTGAAGTTCCTTCTTGCACTCCCAGAAAAGTGGGACTTAAAAGTCACATCAATCAGGGATAGTTATGAATTGGATGATATATCTATATATATATATATATGATATGTTGAAGACTCATGAACTGGAGATGGAGAAAAGGAGCAATAGGAAAGGACCAAGAGCAAGACAGGTTGCCCTTAAAGTTGGAGAGAAACTAAAGGAGATATCCAGTAGAAAAAGCCACTCCAAAGGAAAGGCTATGATTGCAAAGTCTGATACTGAGTCATCAAACTCTGATGATGACTCAAACTCTGCTAGTGGATCAGATACTTAAAGTGATCATGATAACAATAAAGATATTGAGAAAATGGCAACTCTTTTAGTTAAAAATTTCAAGAAGATGGTCTACAAAAACTTCGAGAATAAGAACGAGAGGTTTTTCATGAAGGGCTCTAGTTCCTCAAACTCTGATAAGAGGAATTATAAAAGAAACTCTGATGTCAAGGAGTTAAAATCTGGAAAGTTTGACAAGTCAAAGGAGAAGTGCTACAACTGTGATGGTGTAGGACACTTTGTAGCTGACTGCAGAAAGCCAAAAGATGAGAAGAAACAAGCCTTAATCACAAAAAAAAAACTGGGATGATACATCAGAATCAGATGATGAAGTCAACCATGCTCTCATAGCAAATACTGAAACTGAGGCTTACACTGCTGAATTATAGGTAAGTCAAACCATATTTGCTTTTGATACTGATGATATTTCTGAATTAAGATTGTTTCTTAATTCTCTGCATGTTATAGGGATTAAACACTTGAAAATGCTAGGGTTAAGAGTGAAAACCTTGATCTTAAGAAAAGGTCATACTATAAACTCAAAAGGAAAGAGATGGTGCTTTATATGTTAAAGAGAAATTGTTAGAAAAGAATTTTTATCTAGAAAAAGAATTAGCTAAAGAAAGAGCAGTGATTAAGCTTTGGACTAGTTCAGGAAAAATAACTCAGGGTTTAATAGAAAATGACTGTTGGGGATCAGGATTAGGATATGGTGATAAGACTAATTTTGATAAGAGAAATAAAAAGGAAACTGAGAAAGTTAAACCAGTAAATACTGATGTTAAGGTAAAACGGAACAAGTCTCAGTTAAGACCTGTTAAGTTTAACTTAAGTGATGATGCTGTTAAGTCAGTTAATGAAAAAGGGTCAACATCAGCATCTAAGTCAAACTTAGAAACTGAGAAGTATGAACCGGTTCATACAAGATCAGTAAATCTTGGTTTAATGACTCAGAAGCAGCTTAAGCAAAAGCTGAAGGATGTTAAAATGAAAAACAAGGAAAAACAATCTAGGAAGAATAGGAATGGAAAAGAAGGTGTTAATAAGGAGACAAATATAAACCCATCTCTAATGCACCCAAAAAGGTCTGTTTTAACTGTGATAGTGTTAATCATCTTGTTGTTGCTTGCAGGAAGAATGAAGGGATAAATAATGTTCCTCCTAAGTCAGAGTTTAGGAATAGAACAGTTAGACATAAATCACAGAATCCATGTTTTAATTGTGATAGTATTTGGCATTCAATTTACACATGTAAAGAGTATCACAATTTGTATTATGATTACTATGAAGTGAAACCCTCTTTGAATAAATCAAAAGTAGATTCTGCATGTGTAAACTCTGATATTAAGAATGTTAGCATAAACTCTGATTCAAAGTCTTCTACTGCAAATATTAGAAAACTTAAAAAGGCCAAAGGATCCAAGCAAACCTGGGTCCTTAAAAACACTAATTAACTGTTAAATCTGACTGTAGGGTAACAAGAAGAATTCTCTAGTCTTGGACAGTGGATGCTCAGGATATATGAGTGGAAATAAATCGCTGCTATCAGAGATTAAGGAAGAGGTTGGCCCAAATGTTTCTTATGGAGATGGAAACTTAGGAAAGACTTTGGGATATGGCAAGATTAAGCTTGAAAATATCATCATTGAAAATGTAGCTCTGGTTGCAGGACTCAAGCATAATTTAATCAGTGTGAGTCAAATTTGTGACAGAGGTTTCCATGTGAATTTTTATGAGGAACATTGTGAAATTTTCAATAAATCAGATGGCAAGGTTGCAATGACTGGTGTCAGACATGGTAACTTATATGAAGTCAAGGTCTCCACAAATACTGATAATTCTGAAGTATGTCTACTTAGTAGAGCATCTGTGAAAGACAGATGGAACTGGCATAAAAGTCTTTCTCATCTCAATTTCGACAACATTAATGAACTTGTGAAGAAAGATCTTGTGAGAGGATTGCCCAGTGCAGTATTTACTCCTGATGGCTTATGTGATTCATGCCAGAAAGTCAAACAAAGGAAAACATCTTTCAAAAGTAAAACTGAATCCTGAATTCTTGAACCATATCACTTGTTGCATATTGATCTCTTTGGAATAGTGAATGTAATGTCTATTGCAAAGAATAGGTATGCACTTGTTATTGTTGATGAGTATAGAAAATACACATGGGTGTATTTTCTGCACACCAAGTATATATCATTTTGTTTTAACCCGACGCTATTATACGATCGACGAATTACCATCCCAATAATATAATTTTCTTTAGCTGAATCAATGGTATTTATTAATTTATATTAACCCAAAATCCATTAGATCGAATCTAAATAATTATACTTAGTTAGATTTTAGATTTATTTCAACCTTGATCAATAGTATAATTTTGTTTTAGTTAAGATTAATAGTTTGTACTATTTTTTCTAGGAACTGACGAACGAATTATCTTTATTTAGGTTTTGAAAAAATTACCAAATTTCATTTAATTATATTTCTCCTTTATATTGAGTTCAATAAATCAGATTTTGACTATTTTACGGCCCACGCGAAGTTCACAGAGTACTATTAATTCTGTGATAGTTTAAAAATTTTGTCCAACACATATTATCCAGAAATTTGAAGAAAAAAATAATTACAAATTTTGCATTATTGTTCCATTCAGATTAGGATGCCTGTAATTTTTTAGTTTAAATCATGAAAAATGTATAATATTTTATTCAATTGATATTATCTACTTATTGTTGGTCATTGAATGTTTTTTTTAATTTTAGATCAGACGTTTAGGATGAATTTATTTAATATCTAACTGTACTTATTAAATTGGTAGTATAGGAACCAAGACTACTAAAAATTTGGATAAAATCTCCTTTATGTGTATTATATAATACAAATATAATTTACAGTCTTTGTCTGGAGTATAGTGCTGCACATGGGTGGGTTGAGCCAATTTTACTCTTTTGACGACATACTGATTTATCACGGGTTATAAAAATATAAATTTAATAATCTTAAGAAATTTAAAAACACAACCACAAATTAAAAAAAACTCAACCCTACCAATCATGGGACAAGTTTGGTTGGTTAAGATTGGATTGACCGGGTTGTAAAAAACGATATCCTGTCACTGTTATATAAACTATAACATAACGTTTAAAACATGGAAATTATGTCTGTTCGCTGACATGATATATTCGAACTTAACATCAAACTGTCTCGATAGTTTGATAAATGTTTGATAACACATAAAAATCGGTACTAGTTAGGCATTATATCTTTCACCCCCTTTAAATATGAAATTTTAAAATGTAATTTAAAAATTTAGTAATTAAATTCATATTTGGTCGCTTAATATGTAACTTAACTAGTTGTAATGTTAAAATAAAATTTAACTTTAAATACAACCAAATTAATTTAAGATATAATCCTGAAAAAATGAAAAGAAAATCATATTTGGATAAATTGACTTTTTTAATAGAGTAAAATTATACGAAGGCCGCTATTTTATCGTAGATCTTTGAAATCACCTATATTTTGCAATGAAAACACTATAACATATATTATGGTGTGAAGTATGTTATGCGAATATCATTAATTCATTATAATTGTTAAGATTCCTTTAAATTTATTAATTAGAATGTGTGTGTTCTGCAAGTTGTGTGTGTTCTGCAAGTTGAACAAATATTTCGTAAACTAAACATACTTTGTGTAATAATTTATTTTTTAATGTTCGACATGCAGTTAATGTTATAAAATCGGGAATCAGAAGAGATCGGTTGGGGTACTGATTTAGGATTAATCGGAGAATCGGGGATTAATCGAAGGAAAAATCGGATGCATTTTTATATCTCCTTCTATATATTAAATGGCAACTAAGGGCAAATTGAGCCATTTTACTGGTTGTGAAGTTACGAATTTGTCCTGTAATTTTATAAAATTACACAAACGCCACCCTTATATAATTTACTCTAAAATAAGAAGAATTTGTGTACACACCAAGAATCGATCATTTACCCTCCAATTGATAAATTGGATGGTTCTACCATTGTGCTACATAGATCACTAAGTTTACTTTTAAAATCTTATTAGATAAGCTACATTATCTCTTTGTATCATATTTTTTTAATATTTTAAATTTGAGTAAGTAAAATGTTATTTATTATAAAAAAGAAGAAGTAAAATGTTACTTTATATTATTTCTTTAACTCATATTTTTCTGTTTTTTTAATTTTACTTATAATTAGATAACTTATAATTAGATAATCAATCATCTTGATATTTTTTATTACACTTGACTTTTTATGATTAAATAAATATTAATTATATTTTTATTTTTTGTATAATAAATTTTTTCTTTTTATACTTTTGAATTTGTCAAATTTTGATAGGGATGTAGAATGAGGTAAAATAGAATATTCTTCTACTCAAGTTTGTCATCAAAATATTTTTTCATATCCACATTAGGTTTAGCTCTGTTCATTCGGATATAAGACAATCTCATGTATAACAGAATTAAGGTTTAAACTGAATATGAGTTAATATCTTATTATTTTTGTCTAACTTGATAGTTTGTGATCCCTCTAACCTGGGTCGAGTCTGATCAACTAATATATATATAGTACTATCTTTAATTAGACTACATAGATAAACATTAATTTGAAATTTTTGAATTTTTCACTAGCTATCAATTCTATAAAAAAGTTACACCAACGTGTATCATATTTTTTTTATTATTATTTTAACTTTTGAGTAAGTAAAATGTTGCTTTAAATTATTTATGTAACTCCCATTTTTCAGTTTTCTTAGTTTTACTTGTAATTATATATCAATCATCTTGATAATTTTTATTGTATTTGACTTTTTATGATTAAATAAATATTAATTATATAATATTTTTATTTTTTGTATAGTAATTTTTTCTTTTTATACTTTAGAATTAGTCGGATTTTGATAGGAATGTAGAATGAGGTAAAATCGAATATTCTTCTACTCAAGTTTGTCATCAAAATATATGTATCCAAAATATATAAAATTTAATCAAACTAATAAAAAAATTATTTATTAAAATGATATGTAATCTTAGAAAATATAATATAAATAAATCATAAAATAGCAAAATCACTATAAATTATATTTTTGTTATAAACTTATAATGATATATACTCATAATTATATGCAAGAAATTATTTAAAAATAATATATATATATATATTAAATGGCAACTAAGGACAAAAAGAGCCAATAAAATATTCACGAAATTACTGATTTACCCTTATATATATTATGTTATAACAAAAATGACATTGTTTATAATTAATGCGAAAAAATAAATGCATTTTTGTTGTTATAAGGATTTGTATACTTGATCTTTTTAAATGATTCCAAACTTTTAGCCAACTAAGCTACATGACTAATTTTCTTTATTTTGAAAATCTTATTAGGTAAGTCATTCTGTATTTTATGTTATCTTATAATGTTGTATTTTTTTTATTTTATATTAATTTTTAACAAGGAAATTTTAAAGTAATATATTGATCATTTATATTGTTTATATAACATGTCTTATCTTTATTATCTTAAGTAGAGTTATAAATTAATTCGAACTATTCAGTATCTCGGCTTAAATCCGATTTACAAATATGATACATATCTCATATTTATTTTATGAATAAAATATAATTCTAGATACGTCACAAATATACCCGCTTATAATATGTTTCATATTATTTTTCTTCCAATAACTATACGCGAATATGTGTATATGATCCATAACTCGTACTCGGTTTTATATGGATTATATCTTTAGTCTCTTATTTTTGTAAGCATATAGTCATTTATGATTTTTTAAAAATATATTTTATAAATTTAAATAGTCACACACTCACACTATATTTTATAGATTAATTCATGATTATTACATTTATTTTAGAATTAATGATAATCATTTAGATAGATAGAATAAATTGAAACTAATGTTAATGGATGATATCTGACACATATCTGATGGATCATAAGTTACCCGGTTATAAAATAAAAAATATGATACTTTCTTATATTCGGTTTGGATCCGAATTCAAATATTTAGAATTTTCATTCATATTTATAAATTTAGATACTCACACTACGTGATTCGTCTATTGTTATGATGCATTATCATCATTTATACTAGATATATTGTATATCACATTTTTTTTTTATGATTATTATATTTATTTTAGAATTAATGATAATCATTTATATAGTTAGAATAAAGTGAAATTAATGTTAGTGGATGATATCTGACTCATATTCGGTGGATCATATATACCTGGTTATAAAATAGAAAATATGATACTGGTTTATATTCGGTTTGGATCCGGACCCATGTATTAGGAATTTTCATTTATATTTTGAATAAAATGATACTATTCCAAATTCGAACACATCAAAAATAATATGATTCGATACTTGAGTAAACGGGTTTCGGTTCTATCCGGATAATTTTCAACCCTAATCCTGAATCTCGAATAAAATAATAATATAAACCATTTAAAAAAATTATAAAAATCAAATTTAAAGCACACAATGTGATGCAATATATAGAATTTTATGAATACTGAAAATGAAAAAAATACATACAATTGCATGAACTCGGCATTACTAAATACAAAAAAGAATACGCTCTAGAATTCGGCGGTTCGTGCCTTGCACGGGCATTTACGCTAGTTTTAAATTATATTTGAATTTAATATCCTTAATTTAGTAATAACTTATAAATTAATATTTACCTATCATATTATATAATTTATAATTATTTAAATTTAATTAACTTTCTAAATTATATATAATAATTTATTTGCAATATACCAATCAAGAAAAATATACAAGAATTAATCGGATTTCAAAAATCGGATCGATCACGTTTCTTGCAAGTAATTAATCGCGAACTAATCGTTAAAACAGGAGTTGTTTAGAACCATGCAATACATATATAATATTCAAGATAATAAGTTTAAATATTGTAATATTTTATTTAGTGAACATATATGATTTCCGTGATGTCAAAAAAAGTAGGCTATACAGAAATTAACTCTTTTTAAATATTCTCAAAAGATAACAAAATCGTAAAAATATTAAAAAATTATACTTCTATAATTTCCCAAAAAGTTATTACGATTACTAAAAAAATGTTATTTTTAAAATCGGAAAAATATTACTACTCCATTATCAAGACACCAAAAACAGAAAGTAACAACGATATGATGGGCAGAAGAAGAGAGTGACGTTTTTATTCATCCATGAAAAAATTGTATATATAGATCCTCAATCCCTGTACACACACTTATATCTACACACCACTACAACCCAAAAAATACATGGCGTTTTCAGATGAATCTCTTTTCAACATCTCTCTACAATCTCTCTTCATCATGAGCCCACTCACTTTCATATCCTGCCAGTTTCTCACAGCCCCATATGGCAAACACCACCGCAAGGGCTGGGGCCCATCCATTTCACCACCACTAGCCTGGTTTCTAATGGAAAGCCCAACTCTCTGGCTCACTTTTTTAATCTTCCCATTGGGCCAAAATTACCATAACCCAAAAGCCCATTTCCTGATTTCACCTTATCTTTTTCACTATTTTCACCGCACTGTCATTTACCCTCTCCGGCAGTTCTTGAAATTCCGGCGCCGGATTTCCCATAGCGGTTTCCCGGCGAGTATTGCTATGATGGCATTTGGGTTTAATTTGTTGAATGCTTATTTGCAGTCTAGATGGGTTTCTCATTATGCTGAGTTTGAAGGGGATGAGTGGTTTTGGTGGCGTTTTTCCGGAGGGTTAGTGGTTTTTGTAAGCGGTATGGCGATGAATGTACGGTCGGATATGGTTTTGCTGGGGTTGAAGAGTGAGGGAGGTGGGTATAAGATACCTAGAGGTGGGTTATTTGAGTGGGTTAGTTGTCCTAATTATTTTGGGGAGATTGTGGAATGGGCCGGGTGGGCTTTGATGAGCGGGTCTCGGGTCGGGTTCGCTTTTTTTGTTTATACTTGTGCAAATTTAGTGCCCAGGGCTGGTGATAATCATAGGTGGTATTTGGAGAAGTTTGGGGAGGATTATCCCAAGGATAGAAAAGCTGTGATTCCGTTTGTGTATTGATAAATGATAAGTTTTGGATGCATAAGAAAAATGACAATAATACGAAACTTTTGTGTTTGTATTTTTTCGATTACATTTTTGTGCTTTAGGTCGATACATACAAGTTGAGTGAATGCTTAATTAGTAAATTGTTTAGAATAGGTACCCCAAATGGATTTTCTGACATAAACATTACATTTAGCATATTTTAATTTATGAACATATATGCACGTGAAATTTCATAATGTTACAATTATGTTGGACCTCATCTAATCTAATCATAGATAATGGGCCCGTTTGGAGTTCTTAAAAAAAATATAATTTATGAATTAAAATTCAAAATTATTATATAAATAATATGAATATCGTAAATTATAAGTTACTATTTGGATAATTTTATAAGTAACTTATAAGTTGATAATGTTTTTGGTAAATTATAATTTATAAGTTATATTTTTTCAAAATAAAATTAAAGTGTAAATTATAAATTAAATGAATTAATAATTTTGATATATGAACATAACATAAAAAGAAGAAAATTCAAAAATAAGGATAATTTACTTTGGAAGAAAAATAGGTATCGAAATTTTATTAAAAAAGATATTTTGGGTACTAGAAATTATTTAATTTGTACTACTAAAATTAGTTTCATCTATTAATAAATTACATAAATAATTAAAATATTTTAAGAAAATAAATTTAAAAATGATAAATTTTAATAAACGATAAACAATAAAATATATTTTTGACAAGTTGCCACTGTTAGAATTTGATTCATTTTTATTAAGGAAATACAATAGTATTTCATTTCTATTTTATTTGTTTTCCCATCTTGTCTGTATTATGGTCATTCTCTAGTTGTTAGGATTGTGGGGTCTCTAGAATAAAAATAACGTTGTGACTGATTTGTCAGTTAGCTAGTCCATATATTCCCCCATTCCTCTAACAATGATTCTCATTTTGATCTAAGAACAGATCTGGAACATTACAAAGTCAACCTACACTGAAAATGATATAGCATTGTTGCTGTGCCTATTGCAAGTGAAAGTGAATCTTCTATACCTAGTCTGACTTCTGAGAGTGTTTCTGTGCGAAGATCTACTCGAGCACATGTTACACCAATATGGATGAAAGATTTTGTTACCACGAATAAGTCTCACTCTGCTGCAAACTTGGCTGTTACCCTGGTGGATAAACCATTTTACTGCTTTCTTACTACTGTCAGCACACATCAAGATCCATGTCATTTTAAAGATGCTGTAGTCCACGAACACTGGGTGCAAGCTATGAATCAAGAACTGGATGCTCTTGAACTGAATGACACTTGGGAAATTGTTCCTCTTCCACCTGGAAAACGTGCAATTGGAACAAAATGGATTTTTAAAATCAAATTTCTCCCTGATGGATCTGTAGACAAATACAAGGCGAGATTAGTTGTGTTAGGGTGTCACCAAAGACCAGGAGAAGAATATTTTGAAACATTCGCACCTGTGGCAAAGCTTACCACAGTACGAACCTTGTTAGCAGTAGCAGCAATGGAGCAGTGGCACACACACCAAATGGACGTGTCTAACGCCTTTCTACATGGTGAATTGGCTGAAACTGTGTACATCAAACCTCCAAAAGGATACACCCACATGGGAAGCAGAATTTCAGTGAATATGAGTACTGACTTAGTTGTTGGCAACATGGTCTGTCATCTTAAAAAATCCCTTTACGGGTTAAAGCAAGCACCCAGGACATGGTTCTCTAAACTGTCCACTACTCTTCTTGAAATGGATTTCAAGCAATCGAAGATGGATTATAGCTTGTTTAGCAAACACTCAACTACGTCTATTACTCTCATATTGGTGTATGTCGACGATCTTCTCCTTGCTGGCAACTGTATGACTGCTATTGATGAGCTGAAATTGATGTTATCAAACAACTTTCATATGAAAGACTTGGGGGAGTTGAGATATTTCCTTGGTTTGAAAATAAACAAATCTGCAGAAGGTATCTTCATTAGTCAAAGAAAGTATACCACAGATATTCTCAGAGAATATAATCTTCTTCATGCCAAGCCTCTTCAACTACCTCTTGATGCTCATTACAAGTTGATGCCTGAGCTTGGAGATCCTTTGCCTCAACCAGGTGTCTATCAACGCTTGCTAGGTCAGTTAATCTATTTAACGATAACACGGCCATATATTTGTTTCAGTGTACAATTGCTCTCTCAATACATGAATAAGCCAACAACAGTACACTTGCAAGCTACTTATCGTCTACTCAGGTATCTTACTGGAACTATATCTCAAGGCATCTTGTTGGCCTCACAATCCGCTGCACAGCTCACAGCTTACTGTGACAGTGACTGGGCGTCGTGTCCTATGACTCGTCGTTCCACAACAGGGTATTGCATCTTCCTTGGTGAATCTCCTGTATCTTGGAAGTCTAAAAAGCAACCTGTAGTAGCTCGATCGTCAGCCGAAGCCGAGTACAGAGCCATGGCTCTTACAACTTGCAAAGTCACTTGGTTGTCTGCCTTATTGAAGGATCTAGGTGTGCACAAAATGCCTCCAACTGTTATCAATTGCGACAATAAAGCAGCTTTAGCAATTGCAGCCAACCCTGTGCTACACGAGAGGACAAAACATGTTGAACTTGACTGTCACTATGTGCGAGATCAAATCAAAGCTGGAAAAATTATCACTGCTCATGTCTCATCTCAGAATCAAGTTGTTGATATTCTTACAAAGAGACTGCCAGTGAATCTTCACTCAATTCATACAGACAAGCTGACAAGTTCGTGTGATCACTCCCATGTCGCTTGAGGGGGAGTATTAAGGAAATACAATAGTATTTCATTTCTATTTTATTTGTTTTCCTATCTTGTCTGTAGTATGGTCATTCTCTAGTTGTTAGGATTGTGGGGTCTCTAGAATAACAATAACGTTGTGACTAATTTGTCAGTTAGCTAGTCCATATATTCCCCCATTCCTCTAACAATGATTCTCATTTTGATCTAAGAACAGATCTGGAACATTACAAAGTTCTCAGCTTTATCATTTAGAATTCTCTGCACTGCTTTGTTTGTCAAGCTTTTATCATGCTTGTCTTCAATTTTAATAAAAGTAATGAAATGAGTTGATTTATGATTTGAATTTTCAAAACCTAACTAGAAATAAGCTAATCTAATATTATAAGACCACCGCCTGGTAATTGGTAATTATTTTCAAACAGCCACAATGTTACAGTTTCGTAAGCTCACGTAAACACGTTGGAAAATTCGGGGTAACCAACTTTTTAAAATGTTTATGTAGGTAAAATACAGGGATAGCCCGCAAGGGTTAACTCAGTTGGTTAAAGAGAGGAAAATTGTCCTCTTGGTCACATGTTCGAATCCCACGGGAGGAGAATTTATGATTGTGCCTCCTGAGTCAGAGCATGTCGCTTAAATGCGGTTTACCTTGGTTCACGTAGTTTGCAGGCTATTGCGTGAGCCCGTAGGGTTTATCCGGTGCGCATCTGAAGGGTAGCGGCTGCGGGTTACCTACGATAAAAAAAAATACATGGATATCCGTTTCGTGTTAAATTGGGAATTAAAGATGATTCTTGATGATTAAAAATAGCTCACGTTCATAAAATCACTTCAGGTATGAGTAAAGGTTATTTTTACTCGCCCCGAGATTTGTTAAAGTTTATATTTATAACGAATAGATGTCTAATTAGTCAACTTTTTTTATAACAACAATAGTAAATGTTTATACCAACTATTGCAGATATCATATCACCGTCTTATATCCATTTTCTTCTATTTTTATCACTCTTCTTAAATTCCATGCACATTTCAAATGTTAAAAAATGAAGTTGGCCGGAGGGATAAAAAAGTACTATATTATTTTAATCTCTCCTTCCCAAACTACAGTTTCTATTTTGCCAACGGATGAAAAACAACCAGATACCCATTTATCTCTCTTTTCTCAGACTACAGTTTCGAATTTTCCAACCGATGAGAAAACACCCACAAGACAAATATGCAAAACCAGTACAATATAACATTTGGATACGCTAATAAAGAACTTTCAAGATCTCAGATAAAACGAGACAAGGACAACAGATTTAGAGAAGAGTAGTCTGCCCACACAACTCGAGGTTTCTCCGATTTTAGAAGAAGTTTAAGAATTCCCCGTCATACAACAGTACAACACAGTTTATACACTATGACTTATGTTCTATTTCTGTAGATAACATAAAAGTGCAAATGCAATGTAACTATGTAACGGAAAAATACAAAAACTCAGAATCTCAACCAAAAGGGGAAGCTTGTTGAATAGTTATCTAATTTGCGGTGAATGAAAACTTTGGCCTGCTAATGAGTTCAGATAGAAGATAGCTCCATCGCATGTAAGCCTTTATGTAATTTGATTTCGACAGATTTTTCACCAGGCTTAATTTATTCTCAACTCTCAGCTGTGTTTGCTAAGAAAAAAAACAGAATGTATTAAAATATATTTCCACAAATCCACTATTTAACATAATCACAAAACGAAAAATTATTAGTTTTAGTACTTTCCAATTATGCCAATTCCAGTTACATGCAGGGCCCTTAACACTGCATGCCAGAAGAAGGTCAAGGCTAGGGGGGGGGGGGCGGTGAAATCTAGTGTTTAATAATGAAATTTTTTACCTTAAGAATAGCTGCGGTTTGCTTCATAATTAATTTCTGGAGTCGACCCTGAAATTAAGCTTCCATCGTTTCCTTCAGAAGATTCAACAGCTTGAGCAATCTCTGCCTTCAGCTGCTCGAACTTCTCTTTTAGAGCCGACGAACTAATAGCTTTCTCAACTCCTTGTTTTATTTCTTGCTCTAAAGCCTGAATCTTATTTTTCGACTCTGTACTAGGTATCTTTCCGGCAATGGCTGCCTCTATCTTCAAAAGCTCAATTTTACGCTTTAATTCTGATGAACTGCTAATAACATCTTCAATTATCTTGATACTATCTTTATTGAGTTCATCAACTTTTGCTTTAACTGGCACAGGGACTTTTTTAACATGCAAACCCAAAGGCTCAAGAGCATCAGCAAGTTCTAATTCTATGTCTTTCTTTACCTTCCCAATTTTCTCCTTCAACTCCTGGTCCAAGTCCTCAACCCCAGATGCACCCGCATTTTGAATTTCAGCCTTCATTGCCTCTATTTTCTGCTTTATGTCAGGCTGATCCAAGATGTCTTTGTACTTCTTTTGGATTTCTAACTGAAGAGGAGATGCCTCCTTGTTCTTTTCAGATATACTCTTGGCTGTAGATACCTCCTTCAACATGTCCAGCTTAATTTCTAGGCTTTTGTAGTTGGGAGCCGTACGCAGCTTCTGGTTAAACTCATCCTTGAGCTTCTGCATCTTATCCAATAGAACTGGTTGTATTTTTTGGTCTTTCGAATTCCTTGCTTTAGCGAATTCTTCTTGTAACATCAATAATTTGTCCGACAAGCCTAAGCTTTTAGCCGCCTCTGAATATTCATAATCAATTTCATTTTTCAGTTTATCGATCATCTCATTCATACCCAACTCTGGGGGCGCAGCAGACGATTTCTTTGCTTTAAGAATCTGCTCTTTCAATTTTTCCACCTCACCCTCTAACTCTAAGTTTCCAGGTCTGGGAATACTGGGTTCTGTTTTCTTCTTCATATGTGCTTTCTTTATGGGATCTTGCGGAATTCCTTCTTGAAAACCACCAAGTTTCCGGTATTTTAGCATCCGATGTTTCAACAATTCTTCTGTATCCATCTTTAAAAGTTCCTATACAACCATAAATTGAACAAAGATTTAGGCTGGACTATAGCAACCTCGCACAAGATTAAAGTTGAATGTACTCACATCCATTGACTCAACAATTGCAGCTTTTATCTGTTGTGAAGTCCAGTAAGGATCTGCATGGGCACCACCAAGTGGCTCCTGCATGTTATATAAAAACATAGAAATTAAAACATGTGAAACCTAAAGAGAAACTAAAGCAATTCCTTGTACAAGAAGAGGAAGTGTCTAGATATTTTACGAAATATATGACGAAACAAGGATTCTCACCCTTGAGAGGTTAAAAAGAAGAAAGAGGGTGGAAGTGCCTCCAACTTGCGAAATTGAAAGACTCGTTTCTTGAGAATAAATTATTATTTACGCACATCTTTTCAAATTATAATGATACACTTCATTTATGAAGATAAGAGTTTCTGGCTGCGATATCAACTCCAATCTACTGTTCATGTGGAACTGTAAAATTTCTGTGCTGAGTGAATTGTGTCCTAAAACTATACTGGGTCCGTTCATAAATATAATGCCTGGTATAAAATCCAAGCAATTATATTACCCATAACCATAACCCATCTTTAAACTCTTCATTCGCATTTCTCTATACTATTTTGCAATTCATATATGTTTGTGAAGAGGCTCTACATGTGTGTGGGGCCTGTATGTCTGCATGTGTTTGGGGGGTGGGGGATATAGAATCTAGATATATTATATTTTGAAGAGTAGAGAAATACCGGGACGATGCCATCTGAAATTTGCAGCTTAGTCAATTCAGTAGCAGTTATCTTAAGTTTCTCAGCTGCCTGCATAATTAAAAGGTATAACATGCTTAGCAAATTAATCCATGTCAATCTAACTAGTTAATATTTAAAACTTAAGTGTTTCTATAACCTTCGGAGATGCTTTGGCAGTCTTCCACAAGATTGCTGCACATGCTTCAGGACTGGAAAAAAAAATAAAGACAAAAGATCAACACATCTCGACATTATACATTAGATCTGGATTCTGTTTTCTTTAGCATTATTTTTCTTCCTAAAATTTTAAATCACTTCTAAAAAGTTGCATTCACAAGAGCTTAGTTGAATTCGTAAATGATAAGTACAATTGTTAGTTCTCAAGGCATCGAATTTAGAAAGGGGAAGGGGCACAACAGACACAGCACGAATACTTCAAGATCAGACTATTTACCATCATTCACACTAGGTAGCAGACATCCAAACACAACGTACAGTACTTCCAATTAGAAAGATAAAAAGAGGAAAAAGAGAAGGCACATGTCAAGCTCTTGGTTTAATTGGTTAAAAGTTCTTGAATATCCCTGTTAATGTTTAGAGCCTTGCTATATAACTATGTTGAGTATTATCAGTTATGGAATATGTGAACAATTACATTGCATCCTGGCAAGTATACATTAGCTAGACAAGAGGTTAGTCAAGAAAGTATTTCTTCCTAAATTTCGAATAAGAGACCGTAACAGCTGGTATCCCATAGAGTTTAGATAGTAGCAAAATTGTTTGAAAAGATGCAAAGGCGTATCTGAGTCGGGAGAAAACCACACAAAGGTTATTTAAACAAAGAGTATCAACACAGATTCAAATTCGTCCACGTAAATGTTATAAGTTAAACCAGAGTCTCCTGTCAAGTTTATACATGTCGTACTAACTATTCTGTACTACATAAAGGACCAATACATTGAACACTAATCTATCTCGCCAAGTACCTGGCAACATAGAAGACAGCGTTTTCAAGCATCAACATTTTATTACAGCATCCGATGGCCAAAGCACCACCAGACCCACCTTCTCCCATGACTATGGAAACAATAGGCACTTTCAGACCAAACATAGTCCTCAAGTTGTGAGCAATAGCTTCACCCTGTTAAAAATTGACAAAACAGCTTGTGCAAATCAGCTCGGAGGGATATACATTACAGAGCTACTAATTAGAATACGTATACACATACTTGGCCCAGTTCCTCTGATTTAAGATCAGCATATGCCCCTGGAGTGTCAATAAAAGTAACAATCGGGAATCCATGGTGATCTGCATAATACATCATGCGTAGAGCCTTCCTGTAGCTGTTGAGAACAGAGTGTTCCATTTCAGAATAAATTCTAACAAGATCCTCGCCAAAATCTCGATATAGAAGATAACTCCAAAGTTATTTTACCCTTTTTCTGTTTACTAATTAGGGAACTTTCCTTCATAATTAGCAGTTCACATTTAAATCACGAAACAGTAAACAAAAAGATGCTCAAGTCACCTCCATATATACATACCCATGGGGTGTAGGCATTCCAAAATTGCGCATAATGTTCTCCTTTGTGTTTCTACCCTTCTGTTGACCAATGAACATGTAGCTTCTTCCATTTATTGTTCCAAGACCCGTGATAATTGCAGGATCATCATACCCTCCTCGATCACCATGTAGCTCTACAAACTGGAAAGATATGAAATAAAATACTAAGGGATCTTTTAGAATATCACTGTTAGTCTAACTAAAGAAAAATAGAAGCATGAGAATTAAAAAAACCCTTTAGCAATACCTTCTCAGTAATATTAAATATGTGGTCAAGACACGTCGGCCTATTAGGATGACGTGCAATATTTACACGCTGTATTGGAGTCAAATGTGTGTAGAGATCTTTAAGAGCCTGCAATTTATGTTTCAAAGTGAGAAGAGTTGATAGAGACATGTATGCTGAAACAAAGTATTGCATTCAAAGTTGAACACCAAATTCCCACTCAGTAATATCGACATCTAAAAGGGAAAATCTTGCAAAACTTATAAGCAACATTTTATTTGAGCTATTTACAAAGGAAGGGTCATATTAATAAACCGAAAGACAAGGGTCATGGGCGAGATCAAGCACAGAGTTTCACTAGCTTGATACCAATCTTTTTAAGTTCCGAGGCAGCGACAAGTCTGTCTAACTACTACTTAACGTTAACAAAGTACCAAATGTACAATCAGTTGACACACAATTTCCAATTTGCCATTTCTATCATGAATCTTTTGGTTTCCGCTACTTTATGTACCCATGTCTCACATCCATTTGAAAACAAAAATAATCTACCATTTTCTTCATTGCTATTATCTTTTCTGCTATGAGTGGACAACATATAGTTCAGTTAAATAAGCTTAAAATACAACGAGTCGCATATAGAAACAAGTACATTATATACATCCACATTTATATATCATGCAAGATATCTACATTAGATTATATTTACTGTAGTAATTCATATATTATTTGACTCATCTAGAAAAATTTTAAGAGGTGGGGGTGCAATCTAAAAATTAATAATACCTGTTGATACTTGTTTTCTAGAGAGATAATTTGCTCCGTGAAGTCAAGACCTGTTTCATTGGCCATCTTTTGCACCTATACTCGAAGCAAAACATATGTTCTTAAACGGAACTATAATATGCTTCTGATCAAATATGTGCACAACAGAGTAGAAAGAAAAAATATTAACAGGATTACAGTAGACATACATCGATGATTTTCTTTTGCAGGTCCATAAGCGGTTTCTCAAAATCCAAAGTAATCGGCTTTGGTTTCTCTTTTAAAGGTTTGAAAGGCGATAGATGGCTTAGAACTCCACCTTTCACATTTTCATCTGCATTATCAGGCCAGGGATAATCATGCTTTTTCACCTTCCTTACCTTTGCAGAGATAACAAATTCCCTCTTACTCATGCCCAATCGTGCTCTTCCTAGGGCTCGCAGAGGCACGCCACTTACACCATTACTTGAGCTTTGAAGCAGATCCGAAGCCGAAGTTCCAGAAGCCAAATTTCCAGTAACCGCCACCGAAGGATGCAACACCGAAGCCATTCTCGCAATTCAGATTACAATCAGCCCCAGGTCTCAACCTACAACCGAAAAATGACTCAAACATTATTTCTGAACTACAGAAAACTATAAAGCATAAATCTTTCCTAACAATCACATGAATAAATAGTCATTTCCTACACCAAACCATTCTAACTTATAAACTCTACAAACATCCGAAATTCACCATTCACCAAAGTATAAATAAATTCACCATTCAAGCCGAGCATCCAATTATAGTTTATAATTCACGAACATAAAAATTACCAAAGTATATTTAAAACACTACATGGGTCAAGTTCAAATTTGTGTTTTATACTTTAGTACATAGCAAAATCGAAAAATTTATATTTGAACACAATCTTTAATATTAATTTTCCTGACATACAAAGACTTCTACAATCTTAAACCCTACACTCAAACTATTACAATTAACCAATAAATTAATCTGCACAACAAGCTTAAACCCCCTAAACAAACAATCAATATTTAATTTGTACACCACATAAAAGCAAAAACCACAAATTTATAAATACCCAAAAAGAGCAATTTTGAAAACATTAAACATACATGCAATCAAACAATATAATTAATTAATTAATTATCAATTAGCTAAGTTTGTTCAATAAATATAAAATCTTGAAAATTTTGCAATTAAGTACCTTAAGATTAAAATGTGAGGCAAACTCGAACCTGGGTAATCAAGAAACAGCTAAAGATTCACTAAAAACAGCTTGTGATCACCAAATGAAGAGAGATTTATGTGGGTTTGAAATGAGAGTGATAAGGGTAAAAATGGTAATGAAATAGAGTTGTGTGTATTTTGTGTAATGAGAGAGGCAAGGAGAGGGGCAGTAGCCTCGTTAAGATCGTCCTATTCACACAAAGACACCAAATTTTAGAGAGAGAAAGTGAGGAGAGAGAGAGAGAGAGAGAGAGAGATAAGTAGCAGTGTTTCTTCGATAGTCACTATGTGAAATGAAATGATGAGTGTGAGTTTCTTTTTTGGGGGTCGAATTGATGTAATCGGGTCGGGTCAAGCTTGGGATTTTGTTTTTGTGCCAATTTTGGTAATCTACTTTTTTGTGCTTGTCGGCAAAATTCATACAACTACTTTTGGATTAGAAAATCAGTTTGACATCATCTCGAAAAAAAAATTCAATTTGACACATTGTTATACGATTTATCTGGAGTTTTGGTCATATTTTACTTATAACACTTTTACAACAAAAACAAATTTTCTGTTCAAATTTAAAATTACAATTTTAAAAAAAAATACAAGGTACATTTTCACGTAGAGGAAGAAAGAAAAATATATTTCTCAAAATCAGATTTATTTTTCGTGTTAAATTGTTTGTATTTCGTATAGTTTTATGTTGTTTAATACTTTGTATCAGAATTTATTCCGAATTCATGAACCATGTATTAAAATTACAGAATGTCATGAATATAATTAACATTCGATTTTGGACTGAATGAGGATAATGCAACACATCCGATTTTACAAAATTTTATGTAAAACTTAGCGTGTATAAGTGTTTATATCTTAAATTATATTTTATACGCGTTCAAGTTTGCGTCACTATTTACAAAATAAATATGTATTATATTTTCAGCTTATTAAAAATCTGATTGTCGGGATAGTTCGAATCAATTTTCAACCCTTATACCTAAATACAATATTAAATATTTTGAATCTGCATTTCGTACATGAACTAACATGACTGATATGGATGAAAAGTAATATGTAAATACACAATTAATGTTGAATTATATGTGTCATAAAGTAGATCGTAATAGTCACGGCTCAATATGAGTTTTGATAGTTCAAGCAGACTGTAACGCCACAACCCAAAGAGGGTCGTGTATCCCATGACCCGAAATCAGCCACGTGATAGGCCCGCCGAGCAGGCCTGAGAATGATTTCCATGATGGCACTAACATCGTATCCAACATGGAAACGGACTCCTCCTAGAAAGGATCCAGAATCCACCGTCTAGAAGAGTCTTACTTACCATCTAAGTAAGTGACTTGTCCACCAAGTCTCCCTACCCTAGTCTAACCCTAGACTAAACACCTATATAAAGGGCTCTACCCCTCAGCCTAGAACTGACTTGATTCTCTACAACACAGTGATAAATAGGCATCTCGCGAGGAAAGCTAATCCCCATCACGAGAACAACCATAAAACCTTGAAACTCAACAACCCTAGCATTAATTGTAGTCACAATCCTAATTTTTATTCCACAACATTTGGCGTCATCTGTGGGAAGACAACAACAACCATGGTACTTACATGGAGAAAAAACAACAATGGAACTGATGTGTTCATCCTATCACAAACGGTCTCATCCACGGTAGAGATACCCCCACACTCGACCTATGCCTCCACCATGGGAGGAACCCCTGCAGGGGCATCTGAGACTCAATCTTAAGGGACGAATCCCCCAATCCAAGATCGGCCCTTAGGGACGAATCCCCCAGCTCCTCAAGGGACGAATCCCCAATTTCAACAACTATAAGCAACAATAAACCCTCAGCCTGTTAGGCATGAGTACTCAATGATCATGACCCCAGGGACCACCAACTCACCTTAGGGGATGCCTCTATACCCCCGAGGTTGGAGAAAGCGGACTCTCTAATCGAGGTGAAGGACAAGGGCAGACGCCCTTATACATCCGTGGCTGGGCTCTCATCCCTGAGAATCTAGAATTCTCTGGACCCTACTCCGCTAGAGACCCCGACTCGTTGGACGATAAAATCGCTCCAAGAAGGAGACGTGCTGGTAAGGAGCCAATTCCTAGTGGTTATCAATAGTGCATGAGCACTCAAGGGACGATTCCTCAAGATGTACAATAGTGGATCAGGGCTCATGAATCTGAGATCTAAATACTAAAGCGTGATCTGAAAATGCACCAGACGTCAAGGCCTCAACAAACACCGAGACCAAGGGATTTTCCTCCCATCATATACCTAGAGGGTATGACACCAAGACAAAGGGTTGCGACCCCAAGGGCTGATCCAAGTGATGTGATGCCCCTAAGAGACCCCGATGATCCAAGACCGCCATTCACTGAAGAGATAATGAACGCCCACACATCATGGAAGTTTAAGATGCCCTCCATCAAATCATATGATGATACTTGAGATCCAGCAAATTATGTTAGGACCTTCTCCAATGCCCTGTTACTATAGCCCGTGAACAACGCTATCAAGTGTCGGGCCTTTCCCCAGACCCTATATGGCATTGCTCAAAGGTTATACAGTCGTCTACCCCCTAACTCAATTGGGTCTTTCAAAGAACTAAGCCAAGCCTTTATCAAGCAATTCATCAGTGACAGAGTGCATGAGAAAAGTTCAGCCTCTCTCATTGGCATTGTGCGATGAAGAAATGAGTTCTTAAGAGAATACCTGAATCGGTTCACAAAGGAAGCCTTCAAGGTCCCGGATCTTGGTGACAGGGTAGCTATGATAGCACTGCAGTTTGGGACTAAAGACGAGTTCTTCAAGATGTCCCTAGCTAAGTGCCCCTGAAAGCATGTTACAGCTCCAAGATAGTGTCGGAAAATACATCAAGATGGAGGAAAATATGAGAAATAATGAACCCACTGGAAACAAGAAGCGGAAGACGGACCAATAGTATGATGCAAAGACAAATATCCTCGAACTGGCAAGAACTCTAATCCCCATTCTAAGTAAAATCAACCACCAAGGTTCACTGAATACGCAAGACTGAATGCGTCACGTAGTCAAATACTGATGAAATTTGAGAAAGATAAGGACTTCAGATGGCCGAAGCCACTAAGGGGGACCCCGAGAAAAGAGACAAAAACCAATTTTGTAGGTTCCATAAGGATGTTGGTCATGATATCAAAGAATGCAGACAACTCAAGGACGAGATCGAGTATCTCATCTGACGAGAAAAATATGGAAGATTTCAAGGACGATGATGGTAGAGGCCACAAAATAGATGATGACCAAGGGGATAACAACAGAGGTCGAAACCCGCAGCCCAGAGGACCAGTGATTAACATGATCACTGAATGGCCAACGATCGCTGGGACACCAAGAACTCTCAAAAGGCTTATGCTATAGAGGTGATGAGTAAAGTCAGATATGCACCTAAACGTGCCAATACTGAGATGGCACTTGAATTCAACGACCTTGAACTTGACGGATTGAAATTCCCTCAGGATGATCCCTTAGTTATCACCTCGATAATTGGAAATTGTCTTGTCAAAAGGGTCCTGGTTGACAACGGAGCTTCCGTATACATTCTGTTCCATGACACGTTTCTAAGGATGAGGTACACTAACTCCCAACTGAACCTCTCTGATGCGCCCTATTGCGTGTTTAATCAAGTGGGATGTCAAGTAGATGGAGAGATTCGACTCCCCATGACTATTGGAGAAGAGCCCAGAGAGGTCACATAGATATTAAACTTTCAGGTTGACAAGACAGCATCTACCTATAATGCAATCATGGGCAGAACCGGGATCCACTTATTTAAGGTCGTGCCCTCAATTTACCATATGGTACTTAAGTTCACAACCAGAAACGGTGTCGGGGAAGAGAAAAAAGATCAGAAAATGGCTCGAAGTTGCTATGTAGCAGTACTTAGGCCCGATGGAACTAGGGGACAAGTCCTCCCAGGAGAAGACATGAATGTCCGAGATAACGATGAGCGTTGAGGGAAGCCAGCTGAAGACTAGGTCTCAATTCTCTTAGACCTGTTAGACCTTGATAAGGTCACCTACATTGGAGCGTCCTTGGAGAAACCCCTGAGGGACCAATTAATAAAGTTCCTATAAGAATAATGATGTGTTTGCTTGGACAGCGGCCGACATACCTAGGATCTTCCCCAACCCTATAACTCACAAGCTGATTGTCGATCCGACTCGGAAGGCCGTGCAGCAGAAGAAGAGAACTTATGCTCCCAATAGGCTGGAGGCCATTAAGCAGGAGGTAGAGAAGCTCCTTGAAGCTGGATTTATCGAGGAAGTACAATTCCCCGAATGGTTGGCTAACCCTCTGATGGTCAAAAAAGCCAATTGAAAGTGGAGGATGTGCATCGACTTCACTGACCACAATGATGCATGCCGTAAAGACTGATACCCTTTATCAAGGATTGACACCCTGATCGATGCTACTGCTGAACACGAGATGCTAAGCTTTATGGATGGCTTCAGTGGTTACAATCAAATTAAAAGGCACAGGGATGACACCCGCAAGGTATCTTTCATGACTGGCTTTGGTGTCTTTTGCTATCTTGTTATGGCTTTTGGAATAAAGAATACAGGAGCCACCTATCAAAGATTGGTGAATAAGATATTCGCTCATTTGAGGAAAAACCATGGAGGTCTATGTTAATGACATGTTAATCAAAAGTCTAGCCAAAGTCGATTACATTGATCACCTCAGAGAGGCATTCGAAGTGACGAGGCACCACAAGATAATGTTAAACCCTGCTAAGTGCGCCTTCGGCGTTGGTTCTGGAAAATTTTTGGGTCACATGGTCTCAAAGAGAGGAATAAAGGTAAACCCCCGATACAATAAAATCCATCCTAGACATGGATCCGCCTCACTCCATAAAAGACGTGCATAAATTGACAGGGAGAAATGCGGCCTTGGGAAGGTTCATCTCGAAGCCAGGAGACAAGTGTCTACCCTTTTCAAAACTTTGAAGAAGGTGAAGAATTTTGAGTGGACAACTGAAAGTCAAGAGGCCTTTAAAGAGTTGAAGAAGTACCTTGTGGTCTCTAAGCAAGCTGTGAGTGCCATTTTGTTAAATGAAGAACAAAGGTTCAAAAACCTGTCTATTATGTAAGCAAAGTGCTCTATGGAGCCGAGTTGAACTACTCCACCACTGAGAAGTTTGCACTTGCCCTCCAAGAAGCTACGACCATACTTTCAGGCATACAAAGTAGAATTCTTGATAGACGAACCCTTAAGAAACATCTTTCACATCCCTAAAATAAGTGGAAGGCTCATCAAATGGGCAATTAAGTTGGGAGAATTTGATATCAAATACAAGCCTCGGACATCCATCATGGCTCAGGAATTAGCATACTTGTGGTTGAATGGACCATTAGCGACCAAGAAGTTGTGGGGCAAGAGATAGTAACCCCAGAAGAAGGAGAGAAGGATAAAGAAGAAGACTTGACTTTAAAGGAGAATTGGGTTTTCCATTTTGATGGAGCGTCCAAAACAAAATCTCGTGGTGTAGGCCTAGTCTTGCAAAGTCTAGAATGGTTCATGATAGAATATACTTTGAAATTGGACTTCCCAACTACGAACAATGAAGCACAATATGAGGCTTTGATAGTCGGGTTAGGCTTATCTAGAGTTGTGAGGGCCAAAAGTCTTAAAATTTGTGGAGACCCAAGGCTCGTTGTTGCCCAAGTCAATGGGGAGTTTGAAACGAAAGATGATTCCATGGCTAAATACCTAAGGGCCGTGAAAGAAATAGTAACTCAATTTGATGAATGGTACGCGGAACATGTTCTGAGAGAGAAGAACATTATTTGTGATGCCCTTTCGAAGTTCGCCTCATCTGAAATCGAGAACTATCTAAGAAGTATCTACTTCCAAGTCTTGAGGACCCCGACAATTCATGGCATAAACTTGATAGCACCAATTGGCTTAACTAGCTGCGGGATTGATCCTATCAAGAACCACCTTGAGACAGGTTGGCTTCCTGACGATGCCCAAGAGGCACACAAGTTTTCAGTAAGAGCATTGAGGCACTCTCTGATCGAAGGCCTTTTGTACAAAAGGTCTTTCATGATTCCGTATTTGAAGTGTTTAAGACCTCACGAGGCATAGGAGGAACTGAAGGAAACCCATGAAGGGATTTGTGGATAGCACTTAGGGGCAGGCCCTCGCTCACAAAATAACCCAGTTAGGGTTACACTGGCCAACAATGTTAGTCAATGCAAAGACTTATATGAATAAGTGTGATAGATGCCAGCGGCACGATCCTGTAGTTCGACAGCCCCCCAGAGAGGCTTACGTCCATTAGCTCCCCTATCCCCTTCGCGATGTAGGGAACGAACATACTAGGTCCCTTTCCTGCAGCATCGGGATAAATGAAGTTCATCGTGGTCGTCATTAACTACTTTACTAAGTGATATGTCGGTTTGGAATCACAAGCATCCTTGTTACGAATAATGGGCGACAGTTTGACAACGAAAAGTTCAAGGGGTATTGTAATGACAACAACATAGAACTTTGATTCACCTCAGTTGCCCATCCCCAAGAAAATGGGCAAGCAGAATTCGCTAATCAAATCATACTTGACGGACTCAAGAGAGAGTTGCACGCTCAAGAAATACTTGGGTGAACGAATTGCTACATATACTCTATGCATATCATACTACTTGCAAAGTTACAACCGAAGCTACCCCATTCATGTTGGTCTACAGAGCCGAGGCAGTAGTGCCCCTTGAGATCACCCACGGATCATCGAGGGTTGAAGCATATGGACATGAAACTAATGAAGAAGGCATGAGGCTCGCTCTCGACCTTATTGACGAGGTCCGGGATGAAGCCAACGCCCGTAATGCAGAGCATCAACGCAGAGACTCCTTATTTTATAATAGGAGGGTTAAAGAGAGGTTCTTCCAATAAGGAGACTTGTTCAATATTAAAGAATGAATAAGTAAATTCCTCTCAAGTGAAAGACCGCTAAGTCCATCTTTGACTAGCGCTCTCTCGGTCACAACGTGTCGAAGGTGAGTCTGACCCTTATCACTAATAAGAACATCTCGGGCATAACACTCGGGCACAGTAAGTTTCAAAATATGATCATGATGATAAACTATATTTCCAAATTTAGGCACAAAGATGTCCCCCAGTCACCGTCTTCTAGTTCAAGAATAAAGAATTTCTTGTTCCAGCCATGATAGGAGTCGAGAAGGGAAAGTGAGTTAACAATTTTGTCTACTCCCGGTCTATGATTGATTTGAACCCATCCAGCCCTCACCAAAGGAGAGTTATTGATCAAGAAAATACTTCTAAAGATGGTGGTGCTTAAAGGAATTCCCAACTGATGGCATCTCACTATGAACACAATAATCAAAGCTCATGCATTCAGATAGAGTTGACAAGGATGAACTCTTATCTCTGAAAGCAGCTCCACGATAAAATGATGAACAGGAAACCTTAGTCCCGCAAGGATAGAGCTCCTGAATACACATAAGCGAGTGGGACTCGGTGACAAGTTCGATCGTTATCACGAGCCATACGAACTTTTATCCCTCGAGGGAAGCTATGTGTTTGTTTGATGTGCCTGGACTCCTTCTTCTTGAGTCACTAACATGGCTAAAAACATCAAGATAAACACTGGCTGGGAACTCCTCAGCCAAGTCTTGGAACATATTTGACGAACTAAAAGATGTTGAACAAGGTTTCAAAGATATAGAACAGTTAAGTAGCATACCTCGTGGTTACTTTGCCTTTGCTCGACGAGCAAACATCTTAGACACGGAGGGAAAACGATCGTTGTTCCCACCATCATCCCCCATTGCCATAATGTGAAGGGCCGATGTGTCCCTCAGACATCTTCGAGAATGGCTTGAGTAAAGCTTGAAAAACTTGAAGAAGATAAAACTAGAGAGAATTTGAGAAGTTGGGAAATGAGAAGTGAATGGAAATGAATGTTTCTCCCCTCCTTTTATAAGAAAAAGGTACCCTTAAGTAGGTCATCATTTAGGCCGGTTCGCGTTTGTACGTTATTTATAGGTTAAATGCCTATAGACGACTCAAACTACACGAAGAAAATAGGAAAAACGTCTAACTAACGAATAAAAGCAATGGCAGGGCAGAATTTAAGGGAGCAATAGCTGAATCTACGGAGACAGTCTTGAGTATGCTTAATTAAAGCTAAGATCAAGGGTTAGTCTCTAATTAGGATTAACGACGCTAATATCCTTAATTAAGCAAATGAATTAGAAAATTTGGAAATAAATTTCCAAGAAAACTAAATTCAAACATTTGAAGGCTTTTCAACCGTGGTAGTCACCTCGAGCGTTCTCGGAAGAGTAAAATTACATTTGAAGGCTTTTCAGCCGTGGTAATCACCTCGAGCGCTCTAGGAAGAGTGGATTTGGTAGAGTAAGATTACATTTGAATGCTTTTCAGCCGTGTCAGTCACCTCGAGCGCTCTCGGAAGAGTGTACTCGGAAGAGTGGGATTATGTTTGAAGGATTTTCAGACGTATAAGAGCATCGTAACCAAGCCAAAGCTTTGAGGTCAGAGGAGCCTCTCGGCCAAGCAGAAGATAACCACCCAGCAAAAAGTATAGGGATTTTTTGAAAAATCAGTCAAGGAGGCCACAATCACACCCCCAGCCGAGATGGGGGCATGAAACAACCCCTAGACCGAGTGAGCTCTAAAGGAGCCCCTCGGCCACTGCCGCCTACACGGTGACGAAAAAGAAAAAAAAATTGGGAATTTTTTTTTAGCAGAGGAGGCCACGACCACTCCCCCCAGCCGAGTGGGGGGCATGGTGGCCAACCCAACCGAGTGAGGTGAGCTGAGTGGACTCCAGAGGAGCCCCTCGACCACCGTTGCCTATACTGTGACTAAAAAAATGGGAATTTTTTTTCAGCCGAGGAGGCTACGACTACTCCCCCCAGCCGAGTGGGGGGCATGGTGGCCACCCCCAGCCGAGTGGAGTGAGCCGAGGGGGCCACCGTCACCTAGACGGCGACGAAAAAAGGGGGAAGAAATATTTGGCCAAGTAGGTCTCAACCATGGAGCCTCTCAGTCGACTGGAGCAGGCCGAGTGGCTCTAGGAAGCCCTCGGTCCTCCGTCGCTGAGACGGTGGAAAATCGGTTCCCCCGTCGCGATCACGAACGAAAATTTTGGTCCACCAAGGCAAACACTGACGAATTTTTTTGATGATTTTTCACCGAAAAATCGAAATTTTCAGATTTCCTAATTAACCGTAATTAGGGTTGATTAGTAAAAATTAGACAAAAATTAGCCCCGATTATTGCCATTTAGCCTTGATTAAGGCAAATTAGCGTAATATAGCTTATAATTAGCCTATATTAAGGATAATTAGCAACTTACGCTAAAAAATTAGCCCTGATTGAGGCCGATTAGCCGCGTTTAAGGCCAACTAGCATACTTTAACTCAAAGTTAGGCTACGATGAGCCTAGTTAGCAGCTTTTATCTTGAAATTAGCTTACGGCCGATTAACCGCGTTTAAGGCCAATTAGCCCCAATTAGGGTCTGTTAGTGGCTTTCACCTTATAATTAACCTTGGTGAAAGTTAAAAGGTGATTAAAGCCCGACATATAGTGTCGATTAGGGCAATTTAGCATTAAATGCTATTCAATTAGCCTAGTAAAGACCTCAAATGTGAAATATCACTTAATAATGAATAAGTCATTGTGAATGTGTAGGTCGATCCACACTTCATGATATGACCGAACCCAATAAGGGACGAAACTACCTCCGAGTCACTTCATAATGTGTAGGAATGAGAAGAAGATCTTAGTGATTTAAGGAATCACGAGGATACTGTTGGAGTAGCTTTTTTCTCCATATTCCTTATATTAGACTTTAAGACTCTAAATAACTAACATGTTGGAGTTACTCTAAGTAGAAGACTTGGTGGTACTTACCATCTAAGTAGGAGACTTGTCCCCCGAGTCTCCCTACCCTAGTCTTAGTATGATTCAAAATAAAATATATCGTTGAAAATTAAAAAATATTAGACATAAGGTTTTTCTTCAAATTAAGTAGCTCTAATCCCCTTTAATATTATAAAGAGAATGAACATATGATGAAAAATCCGCCATCCTTTATTTTTTAATTAGTTGAATTCAACTAGGGTATGACCTATGTTACCATCATATCGTGATAAAAAATAAATCTATTTAGAAATATCTGTAATGTAAAAAATAAAGATATGATTGCTAAAATTAAAAATTATAAAAGGAACAACAATGATATTCAATCCAAAATTAGGCATTAAAACATAACGTTATTTTTCAAAATAAACTTTTACTCTAACTGGACTCAACAACTAACAAGTATATAAAGTTCATTTTTATGAATTACCCTCAACCCCTCAACCTAAAACTACGTTTTGACTTAATTCTGTACGAGTAGACATCTCACGAGGACAACTAATTCTCACCGCGAGAACAACCCTAAGACTTGAAACTCAATAACCCTAACATTAATTGTAGTCACTGTCCTAGTTTTTATTACCCAACAATCGTGATCATATATTTTTTGAACTATTATAAAGGACTAGCGCCTTGGACATTTATCTGCACATTACAAAACACCAAACATATCATGGGAATCCGGGATTATGCAAGTATGAAACTGTTTTGATTTGAAAATATATTGCCAAGTAGCAGTTTACCTCACTAATTAAACATGGTTCTCCAGCAAAGTCATATGATCCACCATCAACTTCCACTTAAAAATTGCCTATACATATGAAGGCAAAGCCCATTTTTAGCTCAACATTAAAACATAAAAATTATTATGGACTAAATGGCTACAACTTCTTAAATTGTGGGCAAATGTTCTTTCTAATGGACTATTTATTAGACACCGGTCGATGATAACGGGTTAAATGGAGATTTCACATGATTTTGCCACATCCAACTCAAGCCGACTCTATACTTTTAACAAACTTCTTTGCCTGCAAAAAGAAATATGACAAACTTGATGAAACAGATCTCGAAGATAAATATCACAAAGCAAGAAATCTTTAATTTCAATTTAATTATAAAGTATAGTTACACGCCAAGCTACAATTGTCATGTGAGAAGCTTAATAAAGATTATAAGAAGTATAAGTGAATCAATTGCTATCCTATCATAGAGGCAAGGATTATAAACTATGATGGCAGAAAAATTACAGCAGGACTATGAAACAAATAGAGAGATGAGGATAAAAACAGGGGGATAAGATCTACCAAATACTTAGTCAATTTAGAAAGTTATACCTGTTCCAATGTCAAAAACATGATCACATTCCAAGACCCAAGCCGTCCAAAATTCGGGATGAAGCCCTTGTAGAACGCAAAGGGTCCCTGCAGAGACAGCGAATTTTTTTTCTTAGTCTTTTATTCAGAGGAAGACTTTGTAACAAGCTTTAGAATACAAATGACATGGTTTCAGAAAAAAATTGAGGTTGACTCAGATTTTATTAGGGGCGCAGCTAGAATAGATAGATTTTACAAGTATTGCCTTTATCAGCAGTGAGTAAATCAATTCTCTTTTTTCATACACTACGGAAGCCAAAACCAAATAAATTATGACATGAATTTCCTACAGATGAATGCTAGAGGAACTAGCCAAAAGATATAGATATCAAAATTACAGGGCTGGTGCTGGTGGATGGGTTGTTTACAAATACGTCCAACTTTTTAACTAAATTGTTTTGACGTAAGAGTACAGAAGCCAATGACAGCTCTTCACAACCCCTTTATGGACATGGGATAAGTGACCTTAAATTTGTTCATTAAGGCCTTTGCTGCTTCACGGTCTTTGGGTTCTATGAATATATGTTTATGGAAGATGATGTAGCAAATCAAAGTACCATTTCTTAAGAAGAAAAAACTTACATCATTCTTCAGTGTCTTGACGAAGCAATCAAGTGTATTTTTGTAGGCGGAATCACCCATCATTCTTGATTTGACCTGCCAAAAAGCAATCTATGTCATTATCCGTAGTTTGCAGAAATTTGAGTAGAATGTTTAAAAAGGGGAATTCTGCATAATAAACACCAAAAAGTAATGTAATGACGACAGTTTATAACATATGAGTACATGACTCCCAATTGCGACCAACCATTGAAAGGGCTGCCATGATGCTTTTTAGAAGGTATTGAGGGTGAGGGCGGGGATGGTGATCAAACTATTATGTATACCAAAACTTAATTTTATTAGTTGCAATAATAATATTATCTATAAGATATGCAGTAGCAGCGGTGCAACCATAGCCACTTAAATTAAGAGAAGCAGAAAAAGCAAGCAAGCAGCAGGGCAGTAAATTAGTCAAACGTCTCAAAGCATAAATAATTTTATTTCATAGAACAAACATAACCCTTATTTCATAGAACAAACATAACCCACTTTGCTTGCTTGCTTGCTTTTTATTCTTAGAGTCAGTAGGTGTAGTGTAGGTGCAAAACCCTAACTTCATACTCTGTGAGATAATGTAAATATTTAATTTTCTAATTAAAAACACTCCCACAACCAATTTGCTTTCAACAAAGGTTAAATCCTCAACCCCCTGTAAAGGTGGTGAGGCCAATACCGCTTAGAGCAAGAGCCTGTGGCAGACAGAGTGACTCTTCTTCTTTGACAATTGAGTCGGGGCTTATTGCTTTCTAACTATAGATGTCATCCTCGCCATCAAATAATAAGTTAGACACGGAATGGTTAGTTAATATGGCCATTCAAGTTTCACACTACACTTAGTAGGAAATTAGGAAGGCTATAATTGCAGAACACATTAAAACCTGCAGGTAGGAGATAACAGTTCACAATATGTTCCTACATCAGCAAAATTGGTACTATTTCAGCAGAAAACGCCGAATATCCATCAAAAGAGAGGATGCATTCAAATTACTTATTAAATCTAGCACAAAGAAGTTACCACGTCAACAGGGGAGCCAACGCAAACTGCAACAAAACCAGCTCCCAGTCCAGATAGTAAATGTGTAAGAACATTGTCAGTGAACCCTGGGATCTTCAAAATTGTCTGCACATGTAAAAGTATTAGACTTTCCAAAATTAATAAATGCAAGGATTTATTTAGGTTGTATCTGAATCATTGACTTGCCTCTTTCACTTGATCATAACTAGCCAATTCAGCAGCATTAATGATAGCATTTCGGGCGACGTTGGGCCCAAGTCCAGTCCATAGAGCACGTACTCCTTCCTAAATTATAGATTGGTAGTGAGGAGTCATACAGTATCACTGGTCAATTAATTTCATTGAGGGTGGAGAGTTGTAGATGACCTGTCTCACTATTGTGGAGTAAGCATTCAGTGCTCCATTATACCTCCTTGGAACACCAGGTGCGAGTTTCCCTTCAGCTTGAAGTCGCACTTTCACAAGATCAGTAGGATTTGCCACAGCAATAGCAAGGGCACCTGTTTCACGTACAAGAATGTGATACAAAATATTGTTGCTACACACACCTATGCAGAGACTATTCTACATAGCAAACATGAATGGATATGGCATATTATATTGCTGTGCAAAAAGCTTATATGAGGGTAAAGTCCTCATCCTCACCAGTTGTAAGCCCGGCTAATATTTTTTTCATTAGAGGAACATCCCCGACAAAGTTTTCACCCACGTACAAGTTCTTGACCTGTTTAATATATATAGAATATGCAACTAAATTATGATTGCTCAAGCAAAAAACGCGAATATTACAGAGGGGAAAATAATCAGAGAACTTACAGGTTCATACAAGCCAATTCTTAAACCTCCATACAAGCATTGACGATGTAAACCTGGCACAATACCTTTCCAAAGTGCAGATAGACCTTCTTCTTTCGCAATCGTGCCAACTGTACCCAACATACCCCTATACTTGGGTAAAGCTACTCCATCCCCTGCAACAGCTTTCTTTTGAATTTGAAGCCTAACCTTAGCAGTATCCAAAGGAATGGTACAAATCTGCGTAAAAAAAGTTAAAGAACTGAAGAACTTGTATGACTTTTTTCTTCTGATGATTATGAAAATCTGTCATAGATATGTTCATCACCGTAACAAGCCAGCCTTAATTACATATTACATTTCTCAACACAAAAAAGTGCAAATTTTTTATAGTGTTTAACAAAATATCATTAAAAGTAGACCTTGACAAAGTAAATAACAGAGATGAGCAGAATCCCTCAAAAAGAAAAAAAAAACTAAACTTATGAGGTCACTATTTTTGTAAATCATCAGAAATGTGATAACATCCTTGTAAGGCTGTTAAAAAACTCTTCTTCAGATAACACGCTGTAGTTCACACGATAAAATACCAGCACTGACGACAAACAAATCTACACATACATGTAATCTAGTAAAAAGGGGATTTGAACTGGAATTTCCTATGCAACACACACAAATTTCATCAATTTATTGAGTTGAGACAAGTGTTCTGAAAATGGGGAAAGAGTGGACCAAAGCAGGAAAATTGAGAAAAGCAGACCAAGGCGAGAAATAGATAATCAAGGTGGGAAATATGAAGATGAATCGGAAAAATTGTGCCGATAACAGAAGGCAAACCGGGGAAACAATCGGCCTTGGCAGTAATAATTTTTTTTACACCAAAACTAATGTTTCTCCGATTAATTAATTAATCACTTTAAGGCACCCCCAACCGCCTAACGAAATTTTAAACCATTGATTGAGAGAACTCACATATTAATAGAAAAAATCAATATTCACAACCAAAGCTAAAAAAAGATCTAAAATGTACTTAAACTAAATTTAAAGCCACACAAATAAGTTGGCCAAATCATAGGGAAAAAAGAACTAACAATCTACTACAAAGCACTAGGTGTGAAATCATGATGGGCTTTTAGGCAATCGTAAAAAAAAAATCTATGCAGAATAATTAAAAAAATTCCGGACATCAGAAAGAATTGGACAAATTTAGAAAAGAAGCCGCCTAGGCCAGGAAATAAATAGTAATGACCAAAAATAATATTAGAAAACACCCAATTAATCCCCGATTACCCTAGTAATCGTTTAAAACCACCCCAACAGTATAGATACCCTTGGTCGAAAAACCACTTTTAACATAACAAGCGTGGATAAAAATCAAAATTCACAAAGGTGACAAGCCTATTAAAAAAAGGAATAAATCAAATGCACTTACAATGTTTAAATTTACACAATCAAGATAATAAAATCACAGCAAAACAACTTACAAAACAAAGAAAGAAAAAGGGTATGATCATCGTATGATACCTCAGCAAAACAAGCAGCAAAAGCACTACTAACAAATATTCCAGGTAGTGAAATGTCTGATTTGGAGTTGCCACCGCCCACCATCTTCAACAAACAAGAATTAAATCAAGGATTTGGTAACAATTATATTTATAGGCTGTTTTATATGTATAGAGAGAGTGGAGAGATCATGTATGTTATGCAGACAGATAGCAAGTAAAATTGTCTGTCTGAACTCGGAACTCTTAATATATGTATGCAAGTATCTGTTTTTATGTTACAATATTTCTTGCCCAAAAAAAAAATGTGTTAAGTATTTTTTTAATACGAGAGAGAGAGATTGGGAGAGAGAGAGAGAGAGATTTTATTCTTTATTCTTGCAAAAGGCCTGTTGCTCATATCAGTTTTTAGTTCAATGATTTTATCCCCTAGATTTTTGGGTTATCTGATTTTGACTATGATTATCTAACATTTTAATTATTTTGTTAGCTGATTTCTTTATTAGGGATGAATTATAAAGGATAAGAAAATGTAATTTATGTGATAAGGTATTTTATATTCTGTACCAATCTTTATGTTAAGAAGATACTTTCAGTTTTTTTTATTGCCTTACTTTTTATTTATATGCATTTTTTGAATGTTAAGAAAGCATGAAATCATCGGATTACAAAATTTAATTAAAACTAGATCCTATTTGAATAGTAAGATTAAGATGACATTAACTGACAATGGTTTTGGCAGGCTATTCTATTGTCCAAAAACTTGCATACAACTAGTGGTACATACATCTGGGCTATTTGATTTAATCACCATCCCCCACCCCACCAATGGTAAATGATAAGAGTACATAATGAATAACGAAGGTGACACAAATGGTGTAATGTTCTGTGACTAGGATACAAGTTCATGGAAGAATAAAAAAAGTCACAACCTCACAACTTCTAAAGGAAATGTCAAAAAAACGGTATCACCTTCGTTCTCCTTACGAGTTGAGCAACAGCAAAATAGGTGTTTTTTGGGGATTCAGAATTGATGGATATTTGCAAATGGCAGTTCAGATTGAAGAATCCAGCACCAGATGCCTGACCACCAAATGGTGCAAGTAAGGCATCATCAGTGCAGACGAGGGAATAATCATCTCAGTTGTACATTACACCTTCTGATTCTTCTGCTACTTTAATTTTCTTTGGAAATTTTTTATTGGACAGCATTTATAAATTGCAACCCAACCATGTTTTCAGATTTAGCTACCATGGTCCATGGAGCCAATGAGAAACTGCTTTCTCAATATCATTATTTGTGAGATTTTTTTTTTCTCTGCAGCTTTACCAGACAGAAAATATAGTATTTACTGAAATTGAACAGAGCTGCACTGACTAACATACTAAAAAATATATAAAAAAAAATTAGAGATCTTTAACTATCAGACAAATTCTTAAGCTTTCATAGGAAATTCAAACACTTAAAAATGTTAATATTGATATACATGTAACAATGAGCTATAAAATTTATACAGTAGTATAATTATATCTTTATGATCATACAGAGGTGTACAAGTTCGGAAAAAATTTACTGACGGTCCAACAAATATGAAATCACTTGATCGAGTTTCGTAAAAAGAATAGTAGTCTGTTAACACTTCATCACCTGAAGGTCATGGAGAAGGGAAACCAGATGTGCATGCCTCAATTTTTTCAACCATGTGGATCCATATTTTATGGAAGTAACAGTCAGAATATTCCTTTTTCTGGTTTCCAGAAAAGATAACTGGAGGACTCACATTTGGGATCAACAGCATAGTCGTGGTAAACCTATGATATCAAAAATTGATTGTTTATACTATGATACAAACAGAATGAAAGAAAGAGTTCTATTTGCTCCTCTTTTTGGCTTCACTGTACAGTATAACACCGATAACTGTGAGAAAGTATCCCAGCATTCCTGTTACGGAGACGGGATTCCTGAATATCAAAATTGAAACCACCACAGCCACGGCCCCTTTTGCATTCCCCAATACCTAGAAACATAGATATTGAAATATATTAATTTCACGGACAAGCCTCGACACATTTTTAATAACCAACTTCTCCAATTACTCTTGTCATTCTTTATTTTTTTAAACAAAGCCTGGAGACCGGGGTTGCAAGTGAAACTGTTTGTAGTTCCATATATAATAAGAAGGCTTGTGAATTTTTTAAAAAAATATACACCACTTATATATGTGATATCTTTTGCTACTGTCGGACCTGCATGCCAAACATATTTTTACAATGTCATCACTGGTCACCACATTCAGCGACTAAGAAACAGCTGGAGTAACATAATGCAGAGAACATACTGTATTGCGCACTACCATTATACATATAAAAAAAAGTTACGCACCAAACATTTGGCAGTTAATTGCAGGACTCTGTTTCCTTTATTAGAATAAGTTATAAGGGTGTTAAATTAAAAAAATACATCCAATCAATCTACCCTCGTTTAGCATTGATGCTTTGCAATTAGAAATTAAGTTGATTAGTAAGAAGCTCTTTTAACTTTGACAAAAAGCTTCCTCGACGTTGAGCTTATGCCTGATGTATGACAAGGTCTAAATCTATAATAAAGTCTGCTCAACAGCAGGGATATGTCTACCTAAAACCATCTTTTAGATCATAAATATATTAGATTTAGAATGACAAGCAGATATATAACGACTTCTGAATATCGAAGAGCGCATACTTCACAATTAGGAGAGTTATAGAGGATATATATGTGACAGGAAATGATTTAATACCTGGAGAGTCAAAGCGCTAGTGTGCTTAGTCACCAAGAAGTTTGTCAAGTTCACACAATAAGCCAAGGCAGAATTAAAAAGCAGATACCAAATTATCTTAACATCATTTCTTGCAAGAGCTACTGTGATGCCGACAACATTATGCTCCATTAATAATGTTGCAGGCAGTAAGAACATAACAGCAACTGGTGCCATGTAGAGTAGAAGGTTCATAGAGTTCAGCTTTTCCCTGAAAAGTTAGAAGTCGGTAACATTGTTTTTTAGTTGCATAATAGTAGTAGTAGTAGTATATATGCAGTAAACTGGTAACCCCAAATTATTAGTATGATATACTAAATAAGGAGAAGAATACAAGAAACGAGGGAGGAAGTCATGAAACAGACAGAAAGTAACAAGGAGTATATTAATACCCTTCTGAGGTCAGCAAGATCCCTTGAAGCACAGACTTTAAAGCCCTCGCAGCAGTAGCACCAACACACATTATAAAACCAAATAAATGGAAACTCGGTTCACCCTGCAGCCAGATAGTAAGGGTTACCGTTTTTGCAATTTCTCAGTAATACATGCTATGAATATGTTACAGTTCAAATAAACTAAATAAACAAGTAATTCATGATATAATTTAGTTGGCATTGGCTAGTTCCGCAAAATTAGCAGTTACGAAGATTGTTTGCTACAAATGGTGGTTGTCATTTGCAAACTGCTCAAGAATCTTTCTACTAATACGAGTATTGAAATTACTGCCAATGGCTTAGGATCTCCAGCAAAAGCTAGTAAAAGGAAAAATTAAATAGATTGACTTTAGATTTGTGTTACCCATTACACAAATACATATATTAAAACTACTTACTTCCCAACCAGACACTTAAAAATTTTCTTGTTGATGGAACCACATGCACTAAATCCCAAGATTTAGAATATTTCCTGGAAAGCCTAGTTCCAATAGTTAGATAGTACTTGAAGACTATACTAAATTAATTTGCAAAAACATTAAGTACACTATAGTAAGTAAAGATAAGACACTCAATTTACAAGTAAAACTACATCAAATGCTATCATATCTTTCTTTTTTACCACTTGCAAAGTGTTTTATATGGACATTACTTGATAATGCCAAATAAATGTTCAATTTTTATGAAGTAATAATCCAGCTTATTAGTACCACATTACAACAGTATAGCACCTACTATTTTCACTTTTGCAATAGAAACCAAGGTAATTTTCCCAAATCACCAATTCCATTTCCCTAACAAAAACCTGGGGAGAAAAACAAGCCCCTTCCATATAAGGACTCACTCAACATCAACAAGTCAACATACTTCTAACCAAACAACTTTATCACTACTAATTAATAGGGAACATAACATTATGACTACTTGATTTCCTACCAGATGTCCAATGCATTTCTTTTGGAGTAAGAGTGAGTATGAAAGCTTACTGGTTGGAATATTTCAGCAAAAGCCAAGTCCTTTTATCAGAGCAAAATTGAAGCATGCTAAATTTAGTAATGTAATGTTACTCAATTTACAAAAGTAAATACTTAAAACAATACTAATACTACTTTCTTCTATAAAATATGTGGTCCAGACATGTGTTTCATGATGATTTACTCTATAGTTTCCAGCTGAAGGTTCTATAATATAACTCAATCGAACTTATTATTTCCACACACCACCAACATCTACTATTATCACTTCTACAATTCGAAATCAGAGAAATTGACTAATTCCCCAATTTATTTCCCAAAAATCCTTAAACACAAACATCCATTTCCACATTAATGAGTAGAAATATAAATATCCATTTCCATGTTAGCACGAGTAGACCAAATAATTAGCAACAAAAGAAAAAGTACACTAAAATGAGCAAAGATAACTTGCTCGACATACAAATAAAACTGTAATAAAGACCATCAAATCTTTCTTCATCACCACTTGTAATTTGTAAGTGTGGTTTTGACATATGATTCATAATAAATTTACTTGAGAATGCCTAATAGAGGCTCTATTTTCATAATGCAGTACAACCTATTACTACCACTTTACAGCCAGCATCCACTATTTTTACTTCTACAATTAGAAGCACAAGAAATTGACCAAAACCCCAATTTCATTACCCTACAATCAAACATAATAAAAAAAAACCCCCCTGCCATTCAAACATCCAATTCCAGCTTCTAAATTAAGATATTCATAAAACAATAAAAAAGGAATCAAGAAATTACCCCACTAGCAATGACAACACCAGTAACAACAGGGATCAACGCAGCATAAGTCAACCAAGCCTCTCTATTCTTAGTCATCAAATATGCAAACACAGCAGTAAAGAAAGGGGTAGTGGAACCAATAGCCTGCGTAAAGGAGACCGGAAGATACCTAAGTGAAACATTACCACTAACCACAGAGCCACAAAACACCAAACTCAAAGCCGAGATCTTAAAAAACTGAGGTCTAGACCTAATAGTCTGTAAAGGAACCATCTTCATCCAAACAATAGCAACATAACTTAATAAAGAACAAGCAGTCATATGACACATTGTAAGAAAAATAGGGTATTTGAAACCATAATTACTTAACAAGTACTTGTTTAGTAATAATACACCTATGTTTGATGTGTACCATGCTGACACTAACCCTATAGTGAACCATTGTCCATTGCCTTTCATTGAATCAAATCAAACCAAACCAAACCCTTTGTAAGTATATGTAAATGTAAGTATGTATAATGGAGTTTTGAGATCTGGGCAGTGGGTGGATCTAGGAAGTGTTTCTGTTTGAGTTTGGACAGTTGGGTCAACTGGGGAGTTTGGTTTTGAGATGAAAGTAAAAGTCTCTCTCTCTCTTTGTGTGTGTGATGAAAAGTCTCTCTCTCCCTCTCTCCCTTTCTCACTCTATCTCTCTCCCTCTCTCCCTTTCTCACTCTATCTCTCTCCCTCTCTGTGAATTAAAAAGTCTCTCCCTCTTTCTCTCTGTGATCCCTCTCTGAGTATGTAATGAAAAGGGGGAAGAAGGGGGGATGTTACTTAGAAGATGATGTGGATGAGAGGGTGAGAAAGAGTGGGGGCCATGTAATGTTTGGTACCAAGAAAGAAGATGCCTAGCTGTTAGTATTGGAAAGAAGATGAGACTTGTATTACAGTAGTATTTTGTTGGTAGTAAACGTGTTTGTGACTTTTTGTTAGACTAATTGACCCGCCTTTTTTGGTAGTGTGATTTTTATTTTAATGTTTTCAGATTAGATTCCTATATTGCCGTCCCTTGGATTTAAACAATTCATGTCAACACAAATTTGGCATCACCTCAGGATTATATAGATTATAGGGTTAATGACATTTTAACCATCATAATTGGATCTGCGTATGCATAGATTATTTACTTAATTAAAAAACAATCGATTCTACTTTAGTTTAGTTTTCTTTCTGAGTCTAGTGATAAAGAGCCCACAGTTGAAGTGATTTGGTCCCAAGACTTGCTTGATCGGAGAGGTCATGAATGCTTCTGGGTCAGTGACTATCCCAGGATCAGATTGTCAGAAGGGTCCCGGCCCCCTCCTGGATGTACCTATTACTTCCTAGTACATAGGAATACTACATTTGGAGTGAGCATTTTCCGGTTCGGAACCGAGAACCGAACCGATCAAAATTTACGGTTCCGGTTCGGTTCTTAACTAATTCGGATCCGGTTCGGTTCTTATTTTTCTAGAAATTTCGGTTCTTAGTTCGGTTCGGTTCGGTTCTTAACATACTAGAACCGTAAGAACAGAACCGAACCGTATATAAATGAATAAATAAAAAAATATATATAAATATATGTATATATATTACGTATTATGTTTTCTTATTTATAATACTTTAATAAAATTTAAGAAAAATATGATTTTTATTGTATTACTCGTTTCTTTAAATATTTATGGAGTTTTGAATATTTTTTTAAATATTTTTCTTCTTAAATATTAGAAAGTAATGGAATTCAAAATGAAAAATGATCCACCACTAATAAAAATCATCTTTTACTAAGTTACCCTTAATAAATAATCAAAACTAGTCAAAATTTAAAAAGTAAGAATATAAAATAATATGAAAAATAAATAAATAAAAAATAAAAAATAAATTCGGTTCTTTCGGTTAAGAACCGAACCGAACCGAAATTTACGGTTCGGTTCCGGTTCGGTTCTTACATATAAACGGTTCTGGTTCGGTTCTTACATATAAACGGGTCCGGTTCGGTTCTTAAAATATTCCTATTTCGGTTTTCGGTTCTTTCGGTTCCGGTTCGATTCGGTTCTGACCCGTTGATCACCCCTAATACTACCCTTGGAGTCCCGATCTATTCGTGTCTCCTTCGATACAGTGGATTTAAAAAAAAATCGGGGTATGAGAATAAAAAGGTTTTTATAAAAAATTTGGGGATCACTGTGAGTTGAATATTAGTTAGTACCAGTTGGCACGGGCCCGAAATTAAAAAATAATAGTATCACACTATTATTTGTATAAAACTGAAACTCATAATCCATGCAAAATACAGATCTAAATATAATATATAAAATGCTTTTAAAATATGTAATTAAAAAAAAGAAGTTAAGTGTAATTCTAAAATTTCACCGTATAATTCTAGTTATGCATGCACCTAATTATTTACTTATATAAATCTGACATGTTAACTTACTAATACGATTATTTTAAAGTAAACATATGTTTGGATGTTCAACAACAAATACAAATTTAAGGAAAATAAAATTTAGAGAGAGTAAAAGTTAATTTTTGTTAGTTGAGATTTTATTACAAAATTTTTTAAAAATAGTTGTATAATTTTCCAATGAGTACTAAGATTTGGGACCTGAACATGGTTTCGCTTATTAGTATAGATAGTTGATAACCCGTGCGAAACACGAGACCGAGACTAAAAATATTGAATTAATATTTGTAGAGAATTATTCATAATCCGTGCGAAACACGAATTAAAATTAATATATTAATATCAAATATTAAATTGGTACTTGCAAAAAATAGTTATGTGGTTAAAAAGAATCGAATCAGTTATGAAATTTTCCACTATAATTCTAGCTTTGCATTGTTTTACTTGATATAAAAAAATCTAACATATTAATTTTATTTTTGTGAAACGAATTGTATCTCTATCATATAAACCAAATATCTGTTCTTTAGAAAATTTAATATTAATTAATATAATTTGATAAATATCTTATAATTAGCCTTTTCAATATAGTTTATTTAATATTACTTAATTATCGATAAAAATTAATTTACAAATTAAAATTAAATAGATGTTATTAAACTTAATTTAATATTACTAAATATATTCTAAATACATGCCATAAATTTGTTACTGTTAAAATATGTTTTTTTAATTTAAAGTAGATAAATGTTGTGATGGACAGTAACAAATACGATCGTTAAATCAATAATTTTCAGTTTATAAGTTAATAAATGTTACTAAAGTCATTTGCTATTACTTAATTATTTTTAAAATAATACTACAGAAAATAAAGTTGATAGAGAATAGAAGTCAATTCGTGTTAATAAAAGTAAAAATAGGTTATTTTACTTAATTTTACATCTTAATAAATTTTTAATATAATTTATAAATAAATAAAGTTTACAGAGAATATAAGTCAATTCGTGTTAGTAGTTTGTAGTTTTTCTAAACTTAAAAATATATATAACTTATTTTACTTAATTTAACGTAACTTAATAAATTTTTGATATAATTTACAAATCGTTTAAAAAATATTTGTTATTTTATAAATTAAAAAGACGATTAGATGAACACTAACTAAAAATAAAATAAAATTTACAAAGAATAGAAGTCAAGTTGTGTTAAAAATAAAGTTAATAGAGAATAGAAGTGGACTTATTTCAGGCAAGTACCAAAATTTGGTACTTTGATACTTTGATCCTTTTAGCACCAAATTATACATGGATTCACTTATTAATAAAGAGTATAAATTTTCTCGTCATTAATCTCGATTCTCCAAGACTAAAAAAAATGTATCATATAAAGTTGAGTTTTATAAATATCACTTCTTTTTTTAATATTTGAAGGCAATTATGTTCTGTAAGTACAAATATTACATAAAAATATTACTCCCTCTGTCTCTTCCATTTGTTTAAACTTTCCTTTTTGGGATATTCCTTCCAATTGTTTACATTTCAAAATCTTCCAAAAATAGTAAAGTTTTTATAATATAAAAAGTAACTACATCCACTACTTCTCTCCACTATATCCACTTTATACATATAATATTAATCGGTTCCACTACTTTACTCATTTTTTTTATTTTCTTCCACTACTTTAACATTTTTCTTAAATTCCGTGCCCAACCCAAATTTAAACATTTGGGAGGGACGAAGGGAGTATAAAATATATTATTTTGCGAATCATACTTGATGGACCCGGATCCGGCCCAATCCATTTTGGTCCAGTCATACACCGGTCCAACAACACCCTGGTCCTGTAATACCAAGGTCCAGGAACATCTAGGTCGAGGAACACCCGGGTCCAGCAACAATATATAGGTCCAGAAATAACTAAGTCCAGCAACATGCGGGTCCAACAACAACACCTAGGTCCAACAACACCCCGGTCCAGCAACACCCCAGTCCAACAACACCCGGTTCTAGCAACACCCAGGTCCAGTACACCCCGATCCAGGAACACCTAGGTACGGAAATACCCGGATCCCGCAACAACACCTAGGTCCAACAACAACACCGAGGTCCAGCAATACCCGAGTCCCGCTACAACACCTAGGTGCAGTAACAACACCTAGGTCCAACAACACCCCGGTTCAGCAATACCCCTGTTCAACAACACCTGTGTCTAGCAACACCCAGGTCTAGCAACATTCAGGTCCAGCAACACCCGAGTCTAGCAACACTTAGGTTCAACAACACTTGGACCCGAGAACAGCTCTACCTCGCGGCCCATACTCAAAAAAGCCCACATACAGCATGATCCGTGAAGCGCAGGCCGCATCACGTGATATGGATAACTGTAAATGGATAAGGACCAACACACTCTTACATCATCCGTACTTGGACACGTGTAAAAATTCCACATGTCCTAGGTGTCTACTCTCCACAAGGATGGATAACCTTGATTGAAACGTACCAACCCCCAAAACCTACCCTTTTGCCTGTAAATAGTCCAAGGAAGAAGGTTTAATGTTGACGCTCTCTTGCACACAAATATACACATACAACCACCTTACTTTCCTATCTATCTTCATCTTCCCAAAGCGAGATCTTACTTTCACACCGGAGGCATTGCGGGGCTCAAACCCCCCTCCGGTGTTGTTTTGCAGACACCCCACGACAACCACACCACAACCGCTATGAGGGTCCAACCGCAGCTTCGGAAGGACCAGCCTGCACACCGGAGTTATCATTTTACGCTAGAAGGAGGGGAGGCTTCGTCCTTGGGTCTCGGTACCCCTGGACTTATCTTCATCAACAAACTCTGAAAAGAGTCCTTTATATAATCTGGAAGAATTTAAGCAACTCGGCTATGTCATAACTATGAATTCTCTTTATTTAAGCCACGTTTGTGTGTACTCGTCATTTTTAAGCCACGTTTATGTGAGCTTCGTTCTATTTATTTTAAATCCACATTCGTGTGTGCTATAAATAGATTTGCTACTTTTAGAACCCATATCTGCTTCATTTTATATACTATCTTTATACTTTAGATCCAACTTTAGTTATCTTGGAACATTGTTAACCAAACCCAGCAAACTTATTTGTTATTGTGTTGGGTGATATTGACTATTATTGAAAGCAACCTTAGATCTGTTTTGGGAGTTTTGAAATCTTGGTCAGTTGTTATTTGTGATCTTGAGATAATGGTTAGAAGAGGCAAGAGTACAGTTGGGAGACCTTCGGGAACCACATAGGTCCAGGACCTGGATCAGTTACAAGACCGAGGAGAAAACCAAGACACTCTCCTAGAGCAACCATTAACCCACACCCCAGTCATGAAACAGATAGTACCAGCCCGAGATGCTAGAAATCTCATTAAATTCAATCAATACAAGTATGCAAATGTCCCGATTGAGGCCGACCACATGGAAAACATGACTAGCAATGACTTGGCAGAAGCAATCTGTCTGTTCCGGGAAAAGCAGAACCGGGCCCAAAAAGAAGCTGAAAAGGAGGATGACTATGAGGGATCGAAGAACTCGCACCAGCCCCGGGGCTCAGCAATAAAGCATACTTAAAAAAACTTTCTAAGACAAAAGCAAAAGCCAATCCGGGTTCAACTATGAACCCAGGTTCTAGCAATAAAACATACTAAGGCAAAAACAAAAGCCAACCTAGGTTCCACTATGAACCCGGATCCAGCAATGAAGCATACTTAGAAAATTTTCCTAAGACAAAAACAAAAGCCAAGCCGAATTCAATTATGAACCTGGGTCCCATCAATAAATCATACTTAGAAAATTTTTCTAAGACAAAAGCAAAAGCCAACCCGACCTCAACTATGAACCCAGATTCCCGACAAAGATCACATACTTAGAAAACATTTTTAAGGCAAAAAGTAAGAGCCAACTTGAATTCAACTATGAAACAGGATTCCCAGCAACATCTCGTACTTAGAAAAGTTTTGTAAGACAAAGAGCAAAAGCCAACCCGGATGCAACTATGAACCGGGATTCCCAACAAACATCTCAAACTTAGAAAACTTTTCCAAGGAAAAAAACAAAATCCAACCGAGATTCAACTATGAACCCGGATCCCCAGCAACATCTCATACTTAAAAAAAATTTATATGGAAAAAAATAACACATTTTTCTCCTTTAACAGGATCCAGGGCAATAAAGTAGCACATATTTCTCAAGGAAGCCAAATTTTCTCTACTTGGACCAGGGTTGGTCCCTACATACCCAACCATGATTGGGGGATAATAAAGCAGCAAGTTTTCCTCTAAAGCCAGAATAATTCTTCATCTTTGTACCCGAGTTGGTCTCTACATACCCAACCCGGATTGGTGGGCAAGAAAGTAGTAAGTTTTTCTATAAAGCCAAAACAATTCTCTATCTTTGAATCCGGGTTGGTATCTACATACGAAGACAATGCAATTTTCTCTCAAGCCAGCATAATTCTCCATTCTTGAATCCGGATTGGGGGCAACAAGGCAACAATTTTTTCTCTGAAGCCAGCACAATTCTCCATTCTTGAATCCTCAACCCGGATTGAGGGGCCAAGAAGCAGCACAAATTCTTAAGGAAACATTTTCTCTCCTACATACCCAACCTAGATTATAGGAAACAAAGCAGCAAGTTTTCCTATCAAACTAGTACAACTCTCCATCTTTGAATCCGGGTTGGTCTTACATACCCAACCCAGATTGGGGGGGAAAAGACAACATATTTTTCTTAAGGAAACCAAATCTAATCCCTCATCCTGAAAATCTGTATAAGGGAGTGGGGGGTAATGATGGGCTATAAACACCCTAACCCAGGGATGGACCCCGATCCATCTCAATACCACTTGGGTCCAGCAACACCCCAGTCGAGTAATACCCGGGTCTAGCAACACCTGGGTCCAGCACACCCCGGTCCAGGAGCACCTAGGTCCAGCAAAACCCGGGTCCAATAACAACACCTAGGTCCAACAACAACGCCTATGTCCAGCAACACCCGGGTCCAGTAACAACACCTAGGTGTAGCAACTACACCTAGGTCCAGCAACACCTTGGTCTAACAATACCCCGGTCCAGCAACATACCGGTTCAGTAATACCTGAGTCCAACAACATCTAGATCAAGAAACACTCAGGTCCAGCAACATCCGGGTCCAACAACACTTAGGTCCAGTAATACTTGGACAAATCAACAGCTCTACAGTGCGGCCCATACTCAAGAAAGTCCACACACGTCATGATATGTGAAGTGCAAAACATAACACGTGAGATGGACATTGTTAGATATATTTGAGATGTCATGTCTAATATGATTTGTGTTTAGTTTTCAAAACTTAACAACAGGACAAATCAGGACTTACTAAAATCAGGACTTACTGGAAGTCAGAACTTAATATTAGAACTTAAGGTCATATCAGAACTTAAATACGAGAAGACTTTCAGATAAGGAATGAAGCTGATTTACAGGAGAAGATCGAGACTAAAATAAAAGAAGATATGCATGGAAAGAGTTAGAAGACTGGAAGACTTGTAGAAGATATCTGATTGATATATTTTAGGAGACATAATTGTATTCCATATCAATTAGAATATATCTTGTAACTGTATACTATATAAACACAGACTTAGGGTTTACATTATATGTGTTATCATTATCGAGAAGATTATACATTGTAACCTAGCAGCTCTTAGTGATATTTGTTCATCACTGAGAGAGAACAACAGTTCATATTGTAACATAGTTTATTAAATATACTTGATCTTTGTTACATACTTGTGTTAAATCGATTTGATTGTATAAAGACTGTATTCAACCCCCTTCTACAGTGTTTTGTGACTTAAAAATTGGTATCAGAGCTTATCTGTTAACACACATACAGTAAAGATCCAAACAATTATGTTTGAAGAAGCACAAACTCCAACCAAGCCCACCAAAACTCAAGAAATTCAAAACACTCAAACCCACAGTCGATATGAGACTATTAGGATTCCCATACTGAGACCTTCTGAGTATCCCATATGGAAAGTGAAGATGGCTATGTTTCTGGAAGCTATAGATCCAGAATACCTTGATAGGATTAATGAAGGACCATAGAAGCCTACCAAGCTCTCTGTTGCAGTTGCTGATCAACCAGCAAAGTCCATACCAAAGGAGAAAGGTGATTACACAGCTGAAGACATCTCATCTATTGCCAACGATGCAAGGGTAAGGCATTTGCTGTATAGTGCCATTGATAATGTCATGTCAAACATGGTAATTAATTTCAAGACTGCAAAGGAGATATGGGATGCTTTGAAGATAAGATGCCAGGGAACTGATGCAATCAAAAAGAACAAGAGGACTATACTCAGTCAAGAGTATGAGCACTTTGACTCAAAAGCTGATGAGTCATTAACTGATTTATATGACAGGTTTGCCAAACTCTTGAATGATCTGTTACTGGTGGACAAGGAATATGATCTTGAAGATTCAAATCTAAAATTCCTTTTAGCTCTTCCTGAAAATTAGGATTTGAAGTCTACTACCATAAGAAACAACTATGATCTTACTGAAACTACTCTTGATGAAATTTATGGTATGCTCAAGAATCATGAACTTGAGATGGATCAAAGGAGCAAGAGGCATGGAAGAAAGTCAAGGACATTTGCTCTTAAAGCTGAGGAGGAATCTCTTAAAATGGTTTTCCTCAAAGAGGGGCAAATGAAAGGCTCTCATCATAAAGTCTGATTCAGAGTCATCATATTCTGATGATGATGATTCAGAAACTGAAAGTTTACCTGAAATGGATGCTGATGCAGAGATGATGCAACTGTGTGCTCTTATGATGAAGGGTATCACAATGATAGCCTACAGGAAATTCAGAAAGGGAAAGAAGTTTTCCAGGAAAAGTGGAAGTTCTGATAAAAAAGGATTCAGAAAGTCTGAAGGCAAAGGATGAAAGTTTGACAGAGGAGACAACTCAAATGTCAAATGCTACAATTGTGGTGAAAGAGGCCACATATCTCCTGACTGCAAGAAAGGAAAAAGTGACAAAGGCAAGGGACTTGTCACAAAGAAGAAAAGCTGGACATACACTTCAGATTCTGAAAAAGAGGTGAACTATGCCTTGATGGAAAATGCTGAAAGCAGTCCTGAAACTACTGAATTGAAGGTACCTCAAACAACTTATGTTTTTGATATTGATGATATTACTGAGTTGAGATTATATCTTAAAACCATGTTCATTAGCTATAGAGATCAGACTTTAACATGTGAAAGATTAACATTTGAAAATCTTGCTTTTAAAAAGAGAAATGACTATTTAGAAAAGGAGTTAGTTTTTCTTCATCAAACTAAGAAAGAAAGAGATGATGCTTTGTATGTTAGAGATGAAGTGTTAAAATTGAATGAATCTCTAAAAGCTGACTTAGAAAAGGAAAAAGAGATTATCAGAACTTGGACTAACTCTGGCAGAACAACTCAGAATTTACTAAGTAGTGGAAACTGGAAAAGGGCTTAGGTTATGGAGATGATAAAAGTGAGAAAGGAACTGTGCAAATTGAGCCAACTGTTGTTAAACAGACTGCTAAGCCAAAGGTAAATCCTGTTAAGTTTGTAGCAAAAACTGTAAAGTCTGATTCTGAAAAGATGAAAGAGTCTAGGACAGAAGTCAAAGAAAAGTCAACTTCTGACAAATTAAAACAGGATAAACCAGCTGAAGTAAACATAGGCTTAATGACAAAGAATCAGCTTAAACATAAGCTGAAAGAGATTAGAAATGTGAACAAGGTAAATGAAGCTAGGAAAAATAGGAATGGAAAGGAAGGTGTGAATAAAAGCAATAATTATATGCCTGTTCCTAATGCTCCTAGAAAGAAATGTTATAACTGTGGAAACTCTAACCATCTTGCTTCTTTTTACAGGAAAAATAAAGATATAAACTCTTTACCTCCTAAATCAGGAGTTAAGAGTCAGTCTGTTAGGTTTAAGCCACAAAATCCTTGTTTTCATTGTGGTAGTATATGGAATTCCATTTATATTTGTAAGGAATATCATAGTTTGTACTATGATTATTATCAAATAAAACCTTCTTTGAAGAAAGTTAGTATTATTCCTTCTAGTGTAAAGTCTGATGCAAAGTCTGATATAGATTCTGATAAACAGCATGTTAGTATAAACTCTGAAATCAAATCCGCTGCAAATGCTAACAAACTTAAAAAGGCCAAAGGATCCAAGCAAGTCTGGGTCCTTAAAACTAACCAATGGTGGTCTTTGTGATTGCAAGGCAACAAGAAAAATATCCTAGTGCTGGACAATGGATGTTCAGGACATATGACAGGAAATAAAGCCCTGCTATCAGACTTTTTGGAGAAAGCTGGCCCAGGAGTTTCTTATGGAGATGGCAACATGGGAAAAACCCTGGGATATGGCAATATCAATCTTGGGAATGTCATCATTGAAACAGTAGCTCTTGTCTCAGGACTTAAACACAATCTGCTAAGTGTGAGTCAAATCTGTGACATAGGTTATTGTGTGGATTTCTTTAAAGAACATTGTGAAGTTGTAAGTAATTCTATAGGAAAAGTGGTTCTGAAAGGTTACAGGCATGGTAACATTTATGAAGCCAGACTTTCAACAAGTTCTGATGGTTCAGCAATCTGTCTGTTGAGTAGAGCATCAATTGAAGAAAGCTGGAATTGGCACAAAAGACTCTCTCATTTAAATTTCAACAACATAAATGAGCTAGTAAAGAAAGATCTTGTGAGGGACTTCCAAAATCAGTATTTGCTCCTGATGGCCTTTGTGATTCATGTCAAAAGGCAAAACAAAGAAAATCTTCATTCAAGAGCAAAACCGAATCTTCAATTTTTAAGCCTTATCACCTACTGCATGTTGATCTATTTGGTCCAGTCAATGTCATGTCTATTGCAAAGAAGAAATATGCTATGGTTATAGTGGATGAGTTCACAAGATACACTTGGGTGTATTTCTTGCAGAAGAAGAATGAAACTGCATCTACTCTAACTGATCATGTCAAACAGCTGGAAAAATTGGTCAAAGATTCTGTTAAAATAATAAGAAGTGATAATGTCACTGAGTTCAAAAATTCAATCATGGAAGAGTTCTGCAAAGAGCATGGAATCAAATAGGAATTTTCTGCACCTGAAACTCCACAGCAAAATGGAGTTGTAGAAAGAAAGAACAGGACTCTCATTGAAGCTGCACGAACTATGCTTGATGAAGCAAATGTACCAACCTACTTTTGGGATGAAGCTGTGCAGACTGCTTGTTTTACACAGAATGCTACACTAATAAACAAGCATGGAAAAATACCATATGAGATGGTGAAGAAAAAGAAGCTAAATCTGAAATACTTTCATGTATTTGGATGTAAGTGTTTTGTTCTTAAGACTCATCCTGAACAGCTGTCAAAATTTGATTTAAAAGCTGATGAAGGAATTTTTGTTGGATATCCACTTTCCACAAAAGCCTTCAGAGTCTACAATTTAAGAATAAGGGTTGTCATGGAATCTATCAATGTATCTTTTGATGATAAGAAGATTACTGGACTTGAAGATTTCAATGATCATGATCAGCTGAGATTTGAAAATGAAGATTTAAATTCCGATTCTGTAAATTTTGATGACCTAAATCTTGATCATGTAAGTTCTGACGGGTTAAGTTCTGATGTCATTGAAACTCTAGTAACTACTCCAAGGGAACATGCACCTGTCTAGGGGGAGCAAGCTGAAGATCCTACCACAACTCAAGACTCTCAAGAAGCATCAGAACCTGTCACTGGCTCTTCAAGTTCTGATTCATCAAGTTCTGATGAGCCAAATTCTGATAATTCTGAAAACTCTGATTCTTCAAATCCTGAAGGTTCCAACTCAAATTCTGAATTCTCAGAGAGCCTAACAACAAGGGGAGCATCAGAAAATGCTGATGGAGACATCATGGATCATGGGGGAGGATCCAGTTCTAGAGAACAACTTCCATCTGCAAGGAAGTGGACTAAGTCACATACACCTGACTTAATAATTGGAGATCCTGAAGCAGGTATCAGAACTAGAACTGCAACATCAAATAAATGTCTCTATCATTATTTTCTATCTCAGACTGAACCAAAGAAAGTGAAAGAAGCTCTTCAAGATGCTGATTGGGTGCAAGCAATGCAGGAAGAGTTAAATGAATTTGAAAGAAATAAAGTCTGGACCCTAGTGCCAAGACCAAAGAACAGATCAATTGTTGGCACAAAATGGGTGTTCAGAAACAAAACTGACAGTGATGGAATAATTACAAGAAATAAAGCAACGCTGGTTGTTAAAGGCTACTCTCAACATGAGGGTATTGATTATGCTGAAACATTTGCACCAGTTGCTAGATTGGAAGCCATAAGAATCTTTTTGGCTTATGCTGCTCATAAAAAGTTTAAAGTCTTTCAAATGGATGTGAAAAGTGCTTTTCTCAATGGAGAATTGGAAGAAGAGGTATATGTTGAACAACCTTGTTAGATATATTTGATAATGTCATGTCTAATAAGATTTATGTTTAGTTTTTAGATCTTACTTAAACAGGATAAATCAGTACTTAACTGAAATCAGCACTTATACTGAAGTCAGAACTTAAGTTATCAGTACTTAAGATTCATGAGATATTTATCAGGAGATAATATCAGGACTTAAAAGAAACTTTCAGATAAGGAAGGCGGCTGATTGAAAGGAAAGAAGATCAAGACAAACGTAAGAAGAGATATGCATGAAGAAGGAATTCTGTGAAGAATGGAATACTTGGAAGAAAAGATATCTGATTGATATATTTTAGGAAGCAGAATTATATTCCATATCAATTAGCGATTATCTTGTAACTATGTAGTATATAAACACAGACATAGGGTTTACACTATAATTGTTATCATTATCGAGAATATTATTAATTGTAACCCTAGCAGCTCTCGTGATATTTGTTCATCACTGAGAGAGGACAGTTCCATATTGTAACAGAGTTTATTATATTGAATAAAGTCTGTTTTCTGTTACTTGAGTTCTTTAGTTCAATTTGATTGTGATAAACACTATATTCAACCCCCTTCTACAGTATGTGTGACCTAACAAGTGGTATCAGAGCCTATTTGTTAACACACAAACAGTTTAAGATCCAAAAACAATCATGTCTGAAGTAGAAACTCCAACCAAGCCCACCAAAACTGAAGAACCCCCAAAGACTCAAATCCATAGTCGATATGAGGCTATTAGAGTTCCCATACTGAGACCATCTGAATATCCCATATGGAAGGTGAGGATGACTATGTTTCTGGAAACTACAGATCCAGAATATCTTGACAGAATCAATGAAGGACCTCACAAGCCAACAAAGCTCGCTGTTGTAGTTGCAGGTGAAGCAGCAAAGTCTGTACCAAAGGAGAAGAGTGATTATACTGCTGAAGATATCGCATCAATTGCTAAGGATGCTAAGGTACGACACTTACTGCATAGTGCCATTGATAATGTAATGTCAAACAGGGTAATTAACTGCAAGACTGCAAAGGAGATATGGGATGCCTTGGAGACAAGGTGCCAGGGAACTGATTCGATTAAGAAGAACAGGAAGATAATACTCACTCAAGAGTATGAACACTTTGACTCAAAGCCTAATGAGTCATTTGTAATATCCGGGATATAACGTGTAATTATTTTTACTATTAAATAATTAATATGTGTGTTCAGTATCTATTCTGTGAGTTAATTGTTAAGTGATATATGTACTTGAATATTCAAAAATAATATTAATTGAGTATTTTATTTTTATATGTCCCAAATAAAATATAGATAATTGTTATATCTTCCTAATTATTTTTGTGTTGATTTATAGATTTATAAGAATCATATGAAATTTTTAAAATCTTTTTCCGGGTAATTAAAATCTATTTTATAAAAACGGGAACCAACCGACGTCAACCGTTGTTACGTTTTTGGAACCCAAAACTCTACCGAGAACTCCTTCCTAACCTAATTGTAATATTCCGAGCATTTTCCATGTTTCGACTTTTTCGATCCGGCGTACGGTTTGTCCTGCGTGGGTCCCGGCACAACATTTTCGATACAATATTCGTTTCGGTAAATTAATAAAACCCGTATTTTCGATAAACAGGAGCTTTTTATTAAACTATCCCAATTATCACTTCGTAGTACGTGTAACTGGGTGCTGAGACCAAGACCGCAGTACAAATTGTACTGATTGGGATAACTATCCCGAAAACCGATACCGTTTGGATCAGTTTTTATAAATAAACGTACCATTTTATATCCGGAATGATCCAACGGGATACTAATTTTCCGTAATTATAAATAGCCTTTTACCGTATTTTATTTCGTATCAAAATCATTTGCAGACAGATAAATATATAATTTTACAGAGAAAAATCATATATTCATAAACCTTTCTGAGAATCAAACCAACTTTTGAAGGTGTTAGTGATCTTTGTTTGAAAAGCTCGAGTACTGGATTTGAAGGTCTTGAGAAGCTCTATCAGAATCTGTAATCCATACACCTGCAGAACTAAAGGTTGAATTTCTAAAAATTTAATTATTTTCGAATTTATTTTATTAAAAATATGAATTTTTGTTCGGATGATTGTTTGTATGATTTGATGATTGTATGTTGTAGAGCTTATTTTCCTGATGATTTTCATATGTCATACGTCTGATTTGGAGTTCAATAACATGTTCAAATTTGAGTTTGATTTTCGAATTTTAAAATTAGGGTTTATAACCCGTATGAATGTTCTTAATTGAAATTTGGGGGTTTCTTATTCTGTGATAGATTGATGTTGTGATATAGTGGATTGTGTTCTCTGTGAAATTAGCAATCCAGTCGTATAAGTTTCATGAACCAACGAAGTCTGTAGAGAAGGGAGTTGTGTTTTGAAGTTTTCCGATGTTCGCCGGAAACTGGGAAATTTCACGGCCAAATTCCGGCCAAATCAGGGATTGTTAGGTTGTTTTGATTGCATGGTTGTGTTCCTGATGTTGTGTAGAAGTGATCTGGAGCTTGTGGCAAGGTGAGGAGGCCGGAATCGTGTTCTCCGGTCACCCCTGTGTTTTCCGGCGACTGGACTGTAAAAATTGCAGTTTGGTCCCTGAAGTTTTGGGGACGATGCAGTTTGGTCCCTGTAGTTTTCAGACTTTGCAAAAATAGGATTCCTGTTTTAAAAATGTTTAAAAATCATATTTCCCATTTATTTTTATTATAAAAATTCGTTTTTAATTTCTGAAAATTCTAAAAATTATTATTTTAATTCCGAAAATTATTTTTAATTCACAAATAAATCTCAATTAATTATTTAATTAATTTCAGTTAATTTTTAATTGATTAATTAGTCAATTAATTCGAAAATTAATTGATTAATTGATTTAATTAATTATTAATTGATTTTTAATTAATTATTTAATTAGATTTAATTATTAAAAATGATTTAAAAATTCTGAAAAATAGTTTAGAGCTTTAAAATATTATTCTAAATTATTTTCAAGGCTCGATAATTATTCTAAAATTGTTTCGGAGCCAGAATTGGTCAGCCGAACCCTGTTTATTAACTTGAAATTTGATCCAACGACCCGTTTTAATTCCGAAAAATGTTTTAAAAAAATTATTTTAAATACCCGAAAGCACATTTATGACCTAAGACTTCTTTATAAATGATATGTCCTTGATTACGTGATGTATTATGTGTTATATGTGACATGTGGTTTGACTATCGGTCTATATAGGCGGTGTATACTTCGTTATTGCGTAGATTTCAATCCGTTAATCGGATTTGGGTAAAACGAAGGGTAGATAAAAGAGTGCGTTGAATAGAATCTTGTGAGTTGATGATTGATAGATGCTTATGATATGTGAGCAGAAGAGGCAAGGTGTAGAAAAGGGAAACAGATAGTTGAGGAGTAAGACGATTGTGATTGGAAGCGAGTACAGAGTAGTAAGCTAATTCCAGGCAAGTGTTCTGAACTTTCTCGAGATATTGAAATTCTTGATAGTCTTGTTGACATTGCAAGTGCTTTGAAGCACAGAAACCTAAACCCTGATTTCAGTTATTGTTCTTGAGCTATGAACCATATTCTTTCTAAGCCATTGATTATTATAAACCCAAACTTGAACCTCAAGTATACGATACTATTCCATAAATACATGCAAACAAAATCCCAAACACTGAACTGAATTACTTATACATTCAACCATTGTATCCTATGCTTTGAGAGCTCAAATCTTTGAAACCCTGAAATATTGATTCTTTTGTTATCCAATTCTTTCAGTTCCCAGCATTCAAGCTTGTAAACTACTTTATTGATCCTTACAAAGATTGAAACCCTTTCATTGTTAAACAGTCATTGTTGTTAATGATTCTGGTTATTGTTTATTATTGCATATTCTGTTATTATGTTAGAATTGGATTGTTTTTTTTATAAAATTGTGGACCAGATTCGTGGTCAGACCATATAATGGTCAAGTTAGGCGAATGTGTGCCTTGGATCCAATAGTTAGAGCAATGCTGTGTGCCTTGCTCGGGGTTAGTGCGTGACTGATCAGCAGCCTAACCTTGGTTTTTTTTAAATTAAAAGTATATTATCCAATTCTAAATCATAATCCATTGTTCACTTGATATCATAAATATATTCACCTGATGATCATTATTCTCAGTTTTGTTATTGTGACTTGCTGAGCTAGTTAGCTCATTTGTGCGATGTTGTTTATATTCTTTCCAGTTAAAAAGGAACCAGTTGGTAAAGAGGATCCCCAGTCCAGCGCGAGAGCTAGGGGTTCAGGTTGAGAAAGCTGAACTAGTAAACTTCTTTTGGGATAATTTATGTTTGTAAAAGTTTGTAATAATGTTTGATACTCAGTGTGAGTTGAAATATTTGGGATTTGAACGGTTTGTAATATATTAGTGTGTTGGCTTGTGTGCATACTTTAACCTGTCGCGGTCCGTGGTGGTGGATAAGTAGGGTCACTGCATATAATTATTATTATCTTTATTATTGTTATAAGCAGGTTATAATTAAGGTGTGTGTGTGGACCCCAAACTTCTGACCCGGGTTTGGAGGGCGCCACAGGTTGGTATCAGAGCTACAGGTTATAAGTCACTGACACAAGCCTAGGTTAACGGGAATGGGTAGAGGGTTAAGATTAGAAGTAAGGCATAGGATGAGAGAACGTTGAGAGGTTGAGTGCTTCGGTATATCAGGTATTAGTATAAGTTTGCGTTATGGAACGAGATTCTTATATTACGATATGATTTCAGATAGCAGAGATGGCCGACTCTTTTATTCCTGTATCAGCTGATCATTCAGAGCCTTCAGTTGGAGTGCTGTTTTCGGATCCACGTCCTGTTGTTCCATCAACATTGGCTATTCTACCTCCACCGGTGTTGCAGCCCGTACCACTGCAGGCTATTCCACCTCCAGGTGTGAGGCCACCTATCAGAGGACCCCCACCTGCGGATTCAGGCTTTACTAGTCATTCAGTCACGGGAGTACCTTTCCAGTTCTCTTCCTATCCTGTCCCATATCATCAGTTTGAGGCTTGCCTTATGGAGCAGCGATTTCTACAGGGTCAGATCCAGGAGTTATTACATATCATGCGTACCAGAGAGATGGGGAGTGGTGAGAGGCGACTTAGAGAGAGGCTCCAGGCGTTTCGTAAAACAGCTGCTGTGAGGATTGCTGAGGCTACACATGCGGACATCACCCCTGATTTCCTAGTCGAGTGGGCTAAGTGGGTTCTAGAGGAGCTTGAGGAGATAGGAGGTCCAGATTTGCCATGAGTCAGAGATTCAGAGATGGAGATGCTGAGAAGTGTTGTTATGGTTATGTAGTATGTACAGTAGTGTGTAGTGTGTATCAGTAGACTTTTGAGTTGTATTTATAGACTAGCTATGCTGACTAGTGAATAGGTTGTTGTACCCTTTTTGCTTTTACTTTCGAAGCGTCTTTACGCTTGTACTACCCTAAAACTTTTGATCTATATATATCAGTACCTTTTTCCTTTCCAGCACTGTCATTTATTTTATTGCACCAGTCATACCCTGCGATACCATGTACCCCGTTTTCCATAACTGTTTATATTCTGTAAAGAAGCATGCAATTTACTTAGTTACAACTGTTTTCAAAAGAGATATTCCTGTTTTACAAAACTTTTCTTTTATGCAAATATTTGATTCAAAAGCTAAATAAATTGATTGATTCTTTACAGAAAATGCCTCCTAAAAGAAATACCCGCACCAACACCCGAAATGAAGAAACCAACAACAACAATCAAGATGATACAAACCCGAATGTGAACCCAGGACCTATGGACCCAGCAATAGCCCAGATTCTTCAAATCTTGGCTCAACAAACAGTTCACCTAGCACAACAACAACAAAGACAGACCAATCCCCAGGTAACCTTCAAAACTTTTCAGGCAATAATCCCACCAGAATTCAAGGGTTCCTTAGAGCCAATTGAAGCAAATGTTTGGTTAAAGGAAATAGAGAAGGCATTTGCCTTAGTGAAAGTGAAGGAGGAACAGAAGGTTGAGTTTGCAAGTTACTATCTGAAGAATGAAGCCACCTATTGGTGGGAGATGGTGAAGACATTGGAAGGTACGGATGTTATTACTTGGGAAAGGTTCAAGGAATTGTTTCTAGAAAAGTATTTTCCTCAGTTTGTTCAGGATCAAATGGAGTTGAAGTTTTTAGAGCTAAAGCAAGGGAATATGTCGGTAACAGATTATGAGGGGAAGTTTAAGGAATTGTCAAGGTATGTACCGTCGTATATTGATACTGATAGAAAGAAAGCTAAGAGATTCCAGCAAGGCTTGAAACCATGGATCAGGGGAAAGGTAGCTATTTTTGAATTAGAGACTTATGCAGGAGTAGTACAGAAGGCTATGATCGCAGAGACAGAGAGTGAGATGTTCCAGAAAGATAAGGAAAGCAAGAAAAGGAAAGTTGAGGGAAGTGAGGGTCAGTCACAAACAGGGAAGTTTCCAAATTTTAAGAAGGGCAAGTTTCAGCCAGGGAGAAATTTTAATTTCAGAAGACAAAATACAGGAGACGGAGGACAAGGCAATCGTCCAGCTAATGTAAATCAGCCGAATCAGTTGAGATTAACTTTTCCAGATTGTCAAGTTTGTGGAAAGAAGCATGGAGGAGTTTGTAACAAGTTGAATGTGGTATGTTTTAAATGCAACCAGAAAGGGCACTATTCAAGGGAGTGCCGAAATCAGCCAGCAAATAAGGATCAGCCTATCCGGAATCCAGCAGTGAAGGTTCCAGTCATTGGATTTACATGCTTTAAATGTGGAAAGCCAGGACATATGGCCAGGGATTGCAAGACACCAGCCCCAGTCAGTAATGCATTGAGGATTATGGGATCTACCCCAACAGTGAATGAGACTCCAAGGGCTAGAGTTTTTGACATGTCGGTGAAAGATGCGATCCAGGATACGGATGTCGTGGCAGGTACGCTTAATGTGAATTCTTTATGTGCCAAAGTGTTAATAGATTCGGGAGCAACTCGATCATTTGTTTCACAAGACTTTGTTAGTAAATTAAATTGTCCAGTGGAATGCTTAAATGAAATAATGACTGTGGAATTAGCAAATCAAGAACGTGTAACTGTGAACCAAGTTTGTGGAAATTGTGAGGTTGAGATTTCTGGTAGTAAGTTTTGTGTAGATTTGATACCATTTAAGTTAGGAGAATTTGATATAATATTAGGGATGGATTGGTTATCTAAGCATGATGCTCAGATAGATTGTCGGAATAAGAAAGTAATGGTGAAAACGCCAGACGAAAGAATAGTAACGTTCAAAGGTCAGAAACAAGTAAAGAAGTTCTTAACAATGATTCAAGCCAAGAAATTATTACGGCAAGGATGTGAGCATTTCGTAGCATATGTAATCGACAGGAGTCAGGAGCCAGCAAAACTTGAAGATATTCCAGTAGTGAATGAATTTCCAGACGTATTTCCCGACGAATTACCAGGACTTCCTCCAGATAGAGAAATTGAATTTGCGATCGACTTAGAACCTGGAACAGAACCGGTGTCCAAAGCCCCATACAGAATGGCGCCTGTTGAGATGAAGGAGCTAGCAAGGCAATTGCAAGAATTGTTAGAGAAAGGAGTAATTAGACCTAGCGTATCCCCGTGGGGAGCCCCGGTATTATTTGTCAAGAAGAAAGATGGAAGCATGAGACTGTGCATTGACTATAGGGAGCTCAATAAGCTGACAATCAAGAACAAGTATCCGTTACCCAGAATCGATGATTTGTTTGACCAATTGAAGGGAGCCAAGTATTTCTCCAAAATTGATTTAAGATCGGGATATCATCAACTAAAGATCAAGCCACAAGATGTACCAAAGACAGCTTTCAGAACAAGGTATGGACATTATGAATTTCTAGTGATGTCTTTTGGATTGACCAACGCCCCAGTAGCGTTTATGGATCTGATGAATAGAATTTTCAAAGAGTATTTGGATAAGTTTGTTATTGTGTTTATAGACGATATTTTAATCTATTCCAAGACGAAAGAAGATCATGCGGAACATGTGAGAACGACTTTGGAGATTTTAAGGAAGAAGAAGTTATATGCTAAACTGTCGAAGTGTGAGTTTTGGTTACAGGAAGTTCAGTTCTTAGGACACATAGTCAGTAATGAAGGGATCAAAGTGGACCCGGCAAAGATCGAAGCAATTACGAATTGGGAGAGACCGAGAACACCCACTGAGGTAAGAAGTTTCCTAGGATTAGCAGGATATTATCGTCGATTTGTTCAGAATTTCTCAAGGATTGCCACATCATTAACAAAGCTTACACGAAAGAATGAAAAGTTTATATGGAACGACAAGTGCGAAGGAAGTTTTCAAGAATTGAAGCAGAGATTAATCACGGCACCTGTTTTATCACTTCCGGACGATCAAGGGAATTTCGTAATTTATAGCGACGCTTCTCATAAGGGACTAGGATGTGTTCTTATGCAGCATGACAAGGTGATTGCTTATGCGTCAAGACAATTAAAACCACACGAACAGAAATACCCTACTCATGACTTGGAGCTAGCAGCTATAGTTTTTGCTTTGAAAATTTGGAGACATTATTTATATGGAGAAAAGTGTGAGATTTTCACGGATCACAAAAGTTTGAAATATATATTTACCCAGAAGGAACTTAATATGAGGCAAAGGAGATGGTTAGAGTTGATCAAGGATTATGATTGCTCGATTAATTATCATCCCGGTAAGGCGAACGTTGTAGCAGATGCGTTAAGTCGGAAGGAAAGGTTAAATGTGTTATCTGTACCTGAAGAAATATATAAAGAATTTCAGAAATTAGAATTGGAGGTAAAAATTTGCAAGCCTGAAGAAGCAAAAGTATACAGTATGATTTTCCACCCGGAGTTACTGGAGAAAATAAAGAAATGCCAGAAAGAGGTAATGGATCAAGATATAAATAGTTTGGTAGGTGAGGAATTATGCACGCAACAAGATGATCAAGGTATTCTTAGGTTTTCTTCAAGAGTTTGGATTCCACCAGTGACGGAGTTAAAGAATGAAATTTTACAAGAGGCACATAGTTCAGGATATTCCATCCATCCAGGGAGTACCAAAATGTACAGAGATCTGAAGAAGAATTATTGGTGGCCAAATATGAAGAGGGAAATTGCGGAATGGGTTAGCAAATGTTATACCTGTCAGAGAGTTAAAGCGGAGCATCAGAGACCAAGCGGATTGCTACAGCCATTGGAGATTCCAGAATGGAAGTGGGAACATATTACCATGGATTTCATAGTTGGATTACCAAAGACAAGGGCTAATCATGATGCCATTTGGGTTATAGTGGATAGACTTACCAAGTCAGCTCATTTTCTGCCTATAAATGAAAGATTTTCGCTCGACAAGCTAGTTCATATGTACCTAAAAGAAATTGTAGTTCGTCATGGAGTTCCAGTGTCTATCGTATCTGATCGAGATCCAAGGTTTAATTCAAGATTTTGGAAGAGTTTTCAAGAATGTTTGGGAACAAAATTGAAGATGAGTACGGCCTATCACCCGCAGACGGACGGCCAAAGTGAAAGAACAATCCAGACAATCGAGGACATGCTACGTGTTTGTGCTATTGATTTCAAAGGAAGTTGGGACGAGCATTTACCCCTGGTAGAATTTGCTTATAATAACAGTTATCACGCCAGCATTGGGATGCCACCTTATGAAGCCCTTTATGGATGCAAATGTAGATCTCCATTATATTGGGACGAAGTAGGAGAACGTAAAATACTCGGACCTGAATTGGTGCAGCAGACAAAGGAAGTTGTTGAACTTATCCAGAAAAGATTAATAGCCGCACAAAATCGTCAGAGGAAATATGCAGACCAGTCAAGGAAAGACATGGAATTTGAAGAAGGGAGCTTGGTATTATTGAAAGTATCACCGTGGAAAGGACTAACGAGGTTTGGGAAGAAAGGGAAGCTAAGCCCAAGATATGTCGGACCTTTTGAGATCCTAAAGAGCGTTGGCAAAGTCGCTTACGAATTGGCATTACCTCCTCACATGAAGCACATTCACAATGTTTTTCATGTATCGATGCTCAAGAAATATAATCCAGACTCCAGGCATGTAATAGAATATGAGCCAATAGAGCTTCAGGCAGACTTATCATATGTAGAGAATCCAATAGAGATTTTAGAGGAAAGAGAGAAAATATTGAGAAATAAAGTGATAAAGTTAGTAAGAGTATTGTGGAGAAACCCAAAGGTTGAAGAGTCAACCTGGGAGTTAGAAAGTGATATGAGAGAAAAGTACCCTCATTTGTTTTCTTAGGAGATTCTGAGGACAGAATCCTTTTAAGGGGGGAAGGATGTAATATCCGGGATATAACGTGTAATTATTTTTACTATTAAATAATTAATATGTGTGTTCAGTATCTATTCTGTGAGTTAATTGTTAAGTGATATATGTACTTGAATATTCAAAAATAATATTAATTGAGTATTTTATTTTTATATGTCCCAAATAAAATATAGATAATTGTTATATCTTCCTAATTATTTTTGTGTTGATTTATAGATTTATAAGAATCATATGAAATTTTTAAAATCTTTTTCCGGGTAATTAAAATCTATTTTATAAAAACGGGAACCAACCGACGTCAACCGTTGTTACGTTTTTGGAACCCAAAACTCTACCGAGAACTCCTTCCTAACCTAATTGTAATATTCCGAGCATTTTCCATGTTTCGACTTTTTCGATCCGGCGTACGGTTTGTCCTGCGCGGGTCCCGGCACAACATTTTCGATACAATATTCGTTTCGGTAAATTAATAAAACCCGTATTTTCGATAAATGGGAGCTTTTTATTAAACTATCCCAATTATCACTTCGTAGTACGTGTAACTGGGTGCTGAGACCAAGACCGCAGTACAAATTGTACTGATTGGGATAACTATCCCGAAAACCGATACCGTTTGGATCAGTTTTTATAAATAAACGTACCATTTTATATCCGGAATGATCCAACGGGATACTAATTTTCCGTAATTATAAATAGCCTTTTACCGTATTTTATTTCGTATCAAAATCATTTGCAGACAGATAAATATATAATTTTACAGAGAAAAATCATATATTCATAAACCTTTCTGAGAATCAAACCAACTTTTGAAGGTGTTAGTGATCTTTGTTTGAAAAGCTCGAGTACTGGATTTGAAGGTCTTGAGAAGCTCTATCAGAATCTGTAATCCATACACCTGCAGAATCAAAGGTTGAATTTCTAAAAATTTAATTATTTTCGAATTTATTTTATTAAAAATATGAATTTTTGTTCGGATGATTGTTTGTATGATTTGATGATTGTATGTTGTAGAGCTTGTTTTCCTGATGATTTTCATATGTCATACGTCTGATTTGGAGTTCAATAACATGTTCAAATTTGAGTTTGATTTTCGAATTTTAAAATTAGGGTTTATAACCCGTATGAATGTTCTTAATTGAAATTTGGGGGTTTCTTATTCTGTGATAGATTGATGTTGTGATATAGTGGATTGTGTTCTCTGTGAAATTAGCAATCCAGTCGTATAAGTTTCATGAACCAACGAAGTCTGTAGAGAAGGGAGTTGTGTTTTGAAGTTTTCCGATGTTCGCCGGAAACTGGGAAATTTCACGGCCAAATTCCGGCCAAATCAGGGATTGTTAGGTTGTTTTGATTGCATGGTTGTGTTCCTGGTGTTGTGTAGAAGTGATCTGGAGCTTGTGGCAAGGTGAGGAGGTCGGAATCGTGTTCTCCGGTCACCCCTGTGTTTTCCGGCGACTGGACTGTAAAAATTGCAGTTTGGTCCCTGAAGTTTTGGGGACGATGCAGTTTGGTCCCTGTAGTTTTCAGACTTTGCAAAAATAGGATTCCTGTTTTAAAAATGTTTAAAAATCATATTTCCCATTTATTTTTATTATAAAAATTCGTTTTTAATTTCTGAAAATTCTAAAAATTATTATTTTAATTCCGAAAATTATTTTTAATTCACAAATAAATCTCAATTAATTATTTAATTAATTTCAGTTAATTTTTAATTGATTAATTAGTCAATTAATTCGAAAATTAATTGATTAATTGATTTAATTAATTATTAATTGATTTTTAATTAATTATTTAATTAGATTTAATTATTAAAAATGATTTAAAAATTCTGAAAAATAGTTTAGAGCTTTAAAATATTATTCTAAATTATTTTCAAGGCTCGATAATTATTCTAAAATTGTTTCGGAGCCAGAATTGGTCAGCCGAACCCTGTTTATTAACTTGAAATTTGATCCAACGACCCGTTTTAATTCCGAAAAATGTTTTAAAAAAATTATTTTAAATACCCGAAAGCACATTTATGACCTAAGACTTCTTTATAAATGATATGTCCTTGATTACGTGATGTATTATGTGTTATATGTGACATGTGGTTTGACTATCGGTCTATATAGGCGGTGTATACTTCGTTATTGCGTAGATTTCAATCCGTTAATCGGATTTGGGTAAAACGAAGGGTAGATAAAAGAGTGCGTTGAATAGAATCTTGTGAGTTGATGATTGATAGATGCTTATGATATGTGAGCAGAAGAGGCAAGGTGTAGAAAAGGGAAACAGATAGTTGAGGAGTAAGACGATTGTGATTGGAAGCGAGTACAGAGTAGTAAGCTAATTCCAGGCAAGTGTTCTGAACTTTCTCGAGATATTGAAATTCTTGATAGTCTTGTTGACATTGCAAGTGCTTTGAAGCACAGAAACCTAAACCCTGATTTCAGTTATTGTTCTTGAGCTATGAACCATATTCTTTCTAAGCCATTGATTATTATAAACCCAAACTTGAACCTCAAGTATACGATACTATTCCATAAATACATGCAAACAAAATCCCAAACACTGAACTGAATTACTTATACATTCAACCATTGTATCCTATGCTTTGAGAGCTCAAATCTTTGAAACCCTGAAATATTGATTCTTTTGTTATCCAATTCTTTCAGTTCCCAGCATTCAAGCTTGTAAACTACTTTATTGATCCTTACAAAGATTGAAACCCTTTCATTGTTAAACAGTCATTGTTGTTAATGATTCTGGTTATTGTTTATTATTGCATATTCTGTTATTATGTTAGAATTGGATTGTTTTTTTTATAAAATTGTGGACCAGATTCGTGGTCAGACCATATAATGGTCAAGTTAGGCGAATGTGTGCCTTGGATCCAATAGTTAGAGCAATGCTGTGTGCCTTGCTCGGGGTTAGTGCGTGACTGATCAGCAGCCTAACCTTGGTTTTTTTTAAATTAAAAGTATATTATCCAATTCTAAATCATAATCCATTGTTCACTTGATATCATAAATATATTCACCTGATGATCATTATTCTCAGTTTTGTTATTGTGACTTGCTGAGCTAGTTAGCTCATTTGTGCGATGTTGTTTATATTCTTTCCAGTTAAAAAGGAACCAGTTGGTAAAGAGGATCCCCAGTCCAGCGCGAGAGCTAGGGGTTCAGGTTGAGAAAGCTGAACTAGTAAACTTCTTTTGGGATAATTTATGTTTGTAAAAGTTTGTAATAATGTTTGATACTCAGTGTGAGTTGAAATAGTTGGGATTTGAACGGTTTGTAATATATTAGTGTGTTGGCTTGTGTGCATACTTTAACCTGTCGCGGTCCGTGGTGGTGGATAAGTAGGGTCACTGCATATAATTATTATTATCTTTATTATTGTTATAAGCAGGTTATAATTAAGGTGTGTGTGTGGACCCCAAACTTCTGACCCGGGTTTGGAGGGCGCCACATCATTGACTGATTTATATGACAGATTTATCAAACTCTTGAATGATTTGTCACTAGTTGATAAGGAGTATGATCTTGAAGATTCAAACCTTAAATTCCTGTTAGCTCTTCCTGAAAGTTGGGATTTGAAGGCAACAATTATAAGAGACAACTATAATCTTGATGAAACAACTCTTGATGAAATTTATGGGATGCTCAAGACTCATGAACTTGAGATGGAATAAAGAAGCAAGAGGAAAGGAGGAAAGACAAGGACAGTTGCTCTTAAGGCTGAAGAAGAATCCCCCAAGGCAGCTACATCAAGGAAAGGCAAGGGAAAAGTGCTCATCATAAAGTATGATACTAAGTCATCAAGTTCTGATAGTGATGATGACTCAGAAACTGAAAGCTTGCCTGAGATGGATGCTGATGAAGAGATGATGAAGCTGTGTGCTCTTATGGTGAAAGGAATCACAAGGATTGCATACAGGAAATTTAGAAAGGGAAAGAGGCTTTCCAGGAAAGGTACAAGTTCTGATAAGAAGAGTTTCAGAAAATCTGAAGGAAAAGGAGGGAAGTCTGACAGAGGAGATCACATAAATGTCAAATGCTACAACTGTGGTGAGAAAGACCACATATCTCCTGATTGCAAGAAAGTGAAGAGTGATAAAGGCAAGGCTCTTGTCACAAAGAAGAAAAGCTGGACAGACACTTCAGATTCTGAAAGTGAGGAGAACTATGCCTTGATGGCAAATGCTGATATGGCAAATGCTGATAGCAGTTCTGAAGCTGGTGAGTTAAATGTACCTCAAACTACTTATGCCTTTCATACTGATGATATTAATGAGTTGAGAAGATATCTTAAAACCATGTTCATTAGTTATAGAGATCAAACTTTAACATGTGAAAGATTAACTTCTGAAAATCTTGCTTGTAAAAAGAGGAATGATTATTTAGATAAAGAGTTAGTCATGTTCCATCAAACTCAGAAAGATAGAGATGATGCTTTCTATATTAGGGATGAAGTACTTAAAATGAATGAATCTCTAAAGACTGAGTTAGAAAAGGAAAGAGAGATTATCAGGACTTGGACTAACTCTGGCAGAACAACTCAGAATCTGTTAAGTAGTGGAAACTGGAAAGAGGGCTTAGGTTATGGAGATGATAAGAATGATAAAGGAAATATAAAAATTAAGCCTATAGTTGTTAAACAAAAGCCAAAGCTAAAACCTGTTAAGTTTGTAGCTATAAAGTCTGATACTGAGAAATCAGAAGTTAGAGAGGAATTAACTTCTGACAAACTAAAACATGAAAAGACAACTGAAGTAAACGTAGGCTTAATGACTAAGAAGCAGCTTAAGCATAAGCTGAAAGATGTTAAGAATGTAAACAAGGTAAAGTCACCTAGGAAAAATAGGAATGGAAAGGAAGGTGTAAATAAAAGCAATGATTATAAACCTGTTCCTAATGCTCCTAGAAAAACATGTCATAATTGTGGAAGTTCTAACCATTTGGCTTCTTTTTGCAGGAAGAATAAGAACATAAACTCCTTACCTTCAAAGTCAGGAGTTACGAGTCAGTTTGTTAGATATAGGCCACAAAATCCTTGTTTTCATTGTGGTAGATTATGGCATTCCATTTATACTTGTAAGGAATATCATAGTTTGTACTATGATTATTATCAAATAAAACCTTCTTTAAAGAAAGTTATCATTGTTCCTTCTAGTGTAAGTTCTAATACAAAGTCTGATAGTGTAATTGCTGATAAGAAAAATGTTAACATAAACTCTGATGCTAAATCCGCTGCAAATGTTAATAAACTTAATAAGGGCAAAAGATCCAAGCAAGTCTGGGTCCTTAAAACTAATCATTAGTGGTCTTTGTGATTGCAGGGCAACAGGAAAAGCATCCTAGTTCTGGACAATGGATGCTCAGGACATATGACTGGAAATAAAGCCCTGGTATCAGACTTTGTGGAAAAGGCTGGCCCAAGTGTTTCTTATGGAGATGGCAACATTGGAAAAACACTGGGATATGGAAATATCAATCTTGGGAATGTCATCATTAAAGAAGTAGCTCTGGTCTCAGGACTTAAACACAATCTGCTGAGTGTTAGTCAAATCTGTGACAGAGGTTATCGTGTGGATTTCTTTGAAGAACACTGTGAAGTTGTAACCAAATCTATAGGCAAAGTTGTTCTGAAAGGATACATGCATGGTAACATTTATGAAGCCAAGCTTTCAACAAGTACTGATGGTTCTGTAATCTGTCTGTTGAGTAGAGCATCAATTGAAGAAAGATGGAACTGGCGCAAGAAACTCTCTCATTTAAATTTCAATAATATAAATGAACTAGTCAAGAAAGATCTTGTGAGAGGACTGCCAAAATCAGTATTTGCTCCTGATGGTCTTTGTGATTCATGTCAAAAGGCAAAACAAAAAAAATCTTCATTCAAGAGCAAGACTGAATCATCAATTCTTGAGCCTTATCACCTACTACATGTTGATCTATTTGATCCAGTGAATGTCATGTCTATTGCAAAGAAAAAATATGCTATGGTCATAGTGGATGAGTTCACCAGATACACATGGGTGTATTTCTTGCACACAAAAAGTGAAACTGCATCTATCTTGATTGATCATGTCAAGCAACTGGATAAATTGGTCAAAGATTCTGTGAAGATTATAAGAAGTGATAATGACACTGAGTTCAAGAATTTGATCATGGAAGAGTTCTGTAAAGACCATGAAATCAAGCAGGAATTTTCTGTTCCTGGAACTCCACAGCAAAATGGAATTGTTGAAAGAAAGAATAGAACTCTTATTGAAGCTGCACGAACAATGCTTGATGAAGCAAAGCTACCAACCTATTTTTGGGCTGAAGCTGTGCAGACTGCTTATTTTACTCAGAATGCAACACTCATTAACAAGCATGAAAAGACACCATATGAGATGGTGAAGAAAAAGAAGCCAAATCTGAAGTACTTTCATGTATTTGGATGCAAATGTTTTGTTCTAAAAGCGATCCAAATTTGATCTAAAAGCTGATGAAGGAATCTTTTTTGGATATCCACTTTCCACAAAAGCCTTCAAAGTCTTCAATTTAAGAACAAGAGTTCTCATGGAATCTATCAATGTCTCCTTTGATGATAAGAAGATTACTGGACTTGAAGATTTCAATGATCATGATCAGCTGAGATTTGAAAATGAAGATTTAAATTCTGATACTGTAAATCCTGACAGTCTAAATCGTGATACTGCAAACTTTGATGGACTAAACTCTGATGTTATTGAAACGGTGGTGACTACGCCAAAGAAAGATGCACCTGTGCAGGGGGAGCATACTGAAGATACAACCACATCTCAAGAAGCATCAGAACCTACAACTGGCTCTTCAAGTTCTGATTCATCAAGTTCTGATGAGCCAAGTTCTGATAATTCTAGAAACTCAAATTCTGAAGGATCTAACTCAGAGAGCATAATTTCAGGGGGAGCATCAGAAAATGTTGATGAAGACATCATGGATCATGGGGGAGCATCCAGTTCTAGAGAAAACCTTCCATCTCCAAGGAAGTGGACTAAATCACATACACCTGACTTAATTATTGGAAATCCTAATGCATGTGTCAGAACTAGAACAACTACATCAAATGAATGTCTTTATAATTCTTTTCTTTCTCAGACTGAACCAAAGAAAGTGAAAGAAGCTCTTCAAGATGCTGATTGGGTGCAAGCAATGCAGGAAGAGTTAAATGAATTTGAAAGAAACAAAGTCTAGACCCTAGTGCCAAGACCAAAGAACAGATCTGTTACTAGTACAAAGTGGGTGTTCAGAAACAAAACTGATAGTGATGGCATAATTACAAGGAATAAAGCAAGGCTGATTGCAAAAGGATATTCTCAACATGAGGGAATTGATTATGATGAAACATTTGCATCAGTTGCTAGATTGGAAGCCATAAGGATATTTTTGGCTTATGCTACTCATAAAAAGTTTACTTTCTTTCAAATGGATGTAAAAAGTGCTTTTCTCAATGGAGAGTTGGAAGAGGAAGTATATGTTGAACAACCTCCAGGCTTTGTAGATTCCAAATTTCCAAATCATGTCTACAGGCTTGATAAAGCACTTTATGGCCTTAAGCAAGCTCCAAGAGCATGGTATGAGACTTTAGCTCAGTTTCTTCTGGAAAGTGAATTTAACAGAGGAACTATTGACAAAACACTGTTCTACCTCAACCATGGAAAGGACTTACTTTTGGTTCAGATATATGTTGATGATATCATCTTTGGTTCTACAAATGATAGACTTTGCAAGAAGTTTGCCAAACTGATGCAGTCAAGATATCAAATGAGTATGATGGGGGAACTTAGCTATTTTTTGGGCCTTCAAGTCAAGCAGAATGAAGAAGGCACCTTTATTTGTCAAACCAAGTACACCAGAAATTTGCTGAAGAAATTTGGAATGCAAGAGTGTTCAAGTGCATCCACTCCCATGGCCACTGCAATAAAATTGGATAAGGATACTGGTAAATCAGTAGATATTACTGATTACAGAGGTATGATTGGCTCTCTACTCTATCTAACTGCTAGTAGACCTGATATCATGTATGCTACCTGTCTTTGTGCAAGATTTCAAGCAGATCCAAGAGAACCTCACTTAACAGCTATGAAAAGAATTTTCAAGTATCTTAAGGGAACAGCTGATCTGGGATTGTGCTATCCTAGAGAATCAGACTTTAAACTAATTGGTTACTCAGATGTAGATTTTGCAGGTTGCAAAATTGACAGGAAAAGCACAAGTGGAAGCTGCCAATTTCTTGGAGGCAGATTGGTTTCTTGGTTTAGTAAGAAATAAAAGTCAATTTCCACATCGACTGCAGAAGCAGAGTACATTGCTGCAGGAAGCTGTTGTGCACAGATTCTTTGGATGAAGAATCAGTTACTGGATTATGGGTTAACATATTTTAAAATCCCTATTTACTGTGATAATCAAAGTGCTATTGCTGTGACAGGTAATCCAGTTCAACACTCAATGATAAAGCACATCAGCATCAGGTACCACTTCATAAGGGAACATGTAGATGAAGGTACAGTGGAATTGCACTTTGTTCTCACAGATCAACAACTAGCAGATATCTTCACAAAACCACTGTGTGAAGCTACTTTTACAAAATTGGTAAATGAACTTGGCATGGTTTCAGGTTCTTTCTCTAAATCCGCTTAGTTTTTGTTCTGATGCATCAGATTTTATGATCAGTATTTACAGATATTACTATCTTTGTGTATTCCGTGCTTAATTGAAAATTGCTTAAGTAATGATTGTTGTCTGATGTGAATTTTTAACCTCTGATAGTGATATGAATGTTCCTGTGATAATTCAATCCAATGAGGATAAATATGCTAGATACTGACCTAGTAGTCTTTAACATACTAACAAATCCCATGGTTGAAGTAATTATTTATGTGGAAATCTATTGACACAAGAAAATTCTGATATTGAGCTTAGTTAAGTTTACTTTGTCTATCTTATTACTAAGTCAAAAACTAGAATAATGCTTCTCATCTGTTAAGTTCTGATGTTAGTAAATCTGGTGAATGTACTAAGTGCTGATAAGCCTCACTTATCAAAAGAAAAGAAAAAGAAATGAAAACCAGGTACTCTTTTGAGATCTAGAGTAAAAACTGTGGAAGTGAAGACCCAAGTGCATTGCTGGTATTAAGTAATATGCATCAGAAAAGCAAAATTAAATATTTTTTTGGTGACTTTTCACACTCTATGATTACTGGAGAAATATCTGATAATAGCATAAATTCTGATAAGCAGTCGTGACTCATTTACACTGAGAAGCCACTGTAAAATGGAATTTCAAAAGATGCATAAAATGAGCACAAAACAGTTGAGGTGGACTCATGCATGAACTCATTCTAAAGTAGACTTCAGAATCATGACAGATTTTGAGCAAAGTTCTTAGTTATGCCTTATTTTTAAGATGTACTGAAGTGAATCAGACTTTAATCTTTATCTGATATTTAGCTTACTACACATACATACACTCCATATGAATGATGAAAATTACTGTGGTGGTAAATGGTATTTTAGATGAACGTTTAAGTGTCTATTACATAAATTCCGAGGACAAGTTATGATGGAAGTTCTGATAATTAAGTTCTGAAGAAACGAAATCAGAATTTGTGTGAATAATTATAGAAATAGGCATTCATTTTTCGAGTTAAGAAATCATGTTCTGATGACTGTTAAGTTCTGATATAAGTCTAAGTTCTAATATTACACTCTGATTCTTTACTTGACTTATTTGTGGTTAAAATATGAAATAGTCTCATTTAAAATCAGAATATGTTTGGGTGAGATATTAACAGTCAATATAATTTGGGTTAGTGGTACACGTCTATGCACAATAATATTTACTTGTTTCATGTGCGCATTAAATCCCGTTTTACACTTCCAATGGCTATTATTATTCTCCTCAGTCTAGGGAGATGAGGTATAATTATTTCTACCTGTAACCTTTCAATTTTCTTTGCGTCTCTTGGCATTCTATTGCCTATTTAAACCAACACTTCATTCCAGCCAGCACATCTCTCATTTTCTCACAAACTCACTCTCTTCTTATTCTTATCACCACAAATGGCTGAGTTTGGCTGGTTTTACAATTATGGCACTGAGACTGTACATATTTTCCAAAATGGAATTCCAACTCCATACCATATCAACAACATTCCTCATAATCTCTGGATTCAATTTCCAGAGATCATTAAACATGACCTGTTGACAGTCCAAAGAGATCTACATCTCCGTCATCTCCGACAGCAGGAGTGAATCATTCATCTCGCTGTTCCTTTTGTTGAGAGTAGGAAGAAGAAATAATTTCTGCTCCCTGTTTCTCTTCACCGTCAGCTTTGTCAGTCTTCTTAGACTTAGGACAAAATCTGTTGTGTTAGGATTTGTAGCTTAGGACAATCTTGTACTTTTGCGTTTGTAATTTAAATTTCATGAAATGTATTTGCTCAATATATTAATGAAATTTTATATTTATGCAAGATTATGTCTCTGAGTCGTTTGATATTCTGATAACATATTAAATCCTGATACTAACTGTAATAACCCCAAAAATTTTGGACTTTTTGTAACCCTTATGAATAGTGATTTTGCTGATTATGCTGAATAAAAAAACTTTTCATGCCACACTTTGTAGATGTTCTTTTATTTTTATTCTGAGATCTTATTAGTACTCTATATGGTATATAAGTGTATGTAAAGATCGTCAGAATCCAAATTCGAAACACTTTGATTTTTCCCGAAAATCCACCAGATACCGAAAGAATTGAGTATAAGGTAACATGATAAAAAGGATTTAAATTCAAGGAGTATAAGAGAGGATCATAAAAGGAATATAATGTATTGAGAAAGGTTAAGGAAACCCAAGTAATAAGATCTCGGGTATGATCCCTCAAACGATAAACGAGAACGAAAGTTAAGCGAACCGTATAACAGATCAGCGGTCATTAGCCAAGTAATTAAGAGTTAATCAAAGAGGTTAGTGATGATGATGTCATCACACCAACAAGAAGAGGACAAGTGTGGGAAGATGACATAGGAGGATGACATAAGCATGACCAAAAGGGAAGGAAGTGTTGGTTGATTATAAACCACACAAAATTTACCATGGTAACAATTCAATTAATCACAAAAAATCAAAAGCAACCAAAACAAACACATTTTCTTCTTCCCCCATCTTCTTGCCTCGGCTTTTTGAAGAAAAGCAAGGAAGAAAATTCCAAAACCCAAGCTCCACTTAATCATAATTCAAGAGGTTTGTTTCTTTAGCTTCCATAATTCATAACTTAGATGAGCCATAAGTTTAAGCTCAAGATTCCATGTTTAACATAGCTAATCAATTCATCAAAGTTCTTGGTGAATAGTGTTTTCAAGAAACTAACTTTGTGTTTTCTTATGTTTTCTTCAAGATCCAAGCTTAGTAGAGATAGTTAGTGGTTATTTAAGGCTTCCTAAGTGATTCTCCACTCTCCAAGGAAGGTATAACTTCTCAAACCCTTAGTCTTAAGTTTTGTTGGTTTGGATTTCATAATGTTTAGATGAAGGGTTAGTGTAATGGGTGTGTACTCATGTTTAGAACTTTGTTTAGTAAGTGGTTTTGTTGATTTTGGAGTTAGGAGTGATACTTGTTGGATTTGATATTCTTGGTCATATTTTGACTTGGCATAGATGAATAAGTTGAGATCTTGAGTTATAGTTAAATGATATTGTATTGTGGTTGAATGATGGTGGAATGGTGTTGATTGGTGGTGGTTTGATGTTAAATTGATTTGGTAAAAATTTTGGAATTTCTAAGTTATAGCCGTCGTAATGCCCAATTTTCCTTAAACTGTTTTGTGCTTAACTTTTGCACCCGAACACTCACTGCCATGAACTGACCATTACCATGTTTAGATAGTTCATATTACGAGCTTCATTTTGATATGTATTTCGCTTGAATCCGATGTACGGTTTAGGAGAAACGACCGTTTTAAGTAACGGCGTTTCGCGAACGAACCATTACCCCTCGCCTTACTTTTAAACCTTGGTTAAGGCCCTTAAATGACTATTTGGAGTATGAAACAATTATGTAAAGTGGACTAGGCAGTTGGTAGGGTATTCATGAAAGCGTCGCCTTAAAATTCGTAACGGTTAATTTATTAAAAATGGTGGAGCCGAGGGTACTCGAACGACTTATGTGATTCGTTAAGCGTAGAAGTGACCATAAGCGAACGTTAGGGTTCAATCGGTTAAAGTCTAGTTTCTTAAGCGACCGTGGTTTAATTCCGGCTTATGTTGTTGTTCATAGGTTACCGGACCCACTCTAAGCTTAAGTCTACCCCGGAGCACTCAGACAACTTTTCTACCCGTTATACTGTTGTTGTGATGTAAATATATGTATATGCATTATCTTGTGATAAGTGCATGATGGTTAATTAGCAAATTTTGCGATATATTGGAGCATGCTGATATGGTATATATGCATGTCTCTTTCATAATCTTGATATCTAATTACTGATTCAATTGCTTATAAGTTGCATAATACCTATGCTAGAGATAAGCAGTAGTTGCGTATACCCTTAGTATAGGGGACCCAAAGGTGAACATTTTCTAAAACCGGGAGTCGATGTTCCCGAGTATATTATATATATTTTTATATATATATATAGATATAGTTTTCAAAACTATTAATCGAATAAGGTTTATTCGATAACTTTATTTTTATTAATGAATATTATTTTGATTATTTGTTCGAGGGCTTATGACCCCGTTTATTCATATTAATGAATATTATTTTAAATATTTATTCGAGGACATATGACTCCGTTTATTTTATTTAATGAATATTATTTTTGAATATTCATTCGAGGACTTATGACTCCGCTTATTTACTAAATAATATTCTTTATTTTATTAAAGAATAATGTTTCGATAATCAAACTTATTTTCGATTATTCAAATAAAGATCATACTTTCGTATAAGTATATCTTTGGTTATTTATTATTCATTTCAAGTATGAGTTTTAAAACTCCTACCTCGATTATTTTTATAAGGATCACCCTTATGGGAATATTATTTAAATAATAATATTCAGATACTTTCTAACATATCGGGACTGATTTATTTTATTAAATCAGTATTACTCTACACATTCTTTAAAATGTTTTCGAGTCTTCAAAATGATTTTAAAAGTTAGGGCGGATCCCAAAACTCACTTTTATATTTAAGATCCTCCTTTCGAAGGGGATTTAAATACTCGCTCAAAACCTGAGGGATCCGGCTCTGTGATGTGTTTTATATTCGCAACAAGGTTGCTATTTTGATAAAAGAATTTTTGATTACTTACCCAACACTCGGGAAGTAAAATTCTTGGAACAAGTTAATCCATTAACAGGCATCGCCTGGGAAATATCGGTGAGTTTTCCTTTCCAACTAGATACGACTTCTTGGTGGAGCCGTATCAACAAGTTTCTACTTGAGGAAAGGGGGACGAGCTGTCACACCCCAACTTAAACAGCAGATTAAATATAGCTATTACAACATTTTAAAAGAAATAACATAACCAAATCCAAGATCTTATAGTTTAGGGTTTGGAACAGCCCAACACTACCAACTATTACATCTGATTTTAAATACCAAGTCCTCACACAAACTACTATCACTTATTCTACCTGAGCTCGAACATAAGCATCAGCATCACAGGTCTTACGGGCAGTCTGCTTGAATCTAACCATAGCTGCTAGCTGTAATATCAGGGTAAAATAAGGAGTGAGCCAAATGCTTAACAAGTGCTAAACAATATGATACAAAATATAAATTGAGATATACATTAAAGAATGATAATGGAAAGACATAACCACTGATAACGAGGGATAAAACTTTGGGTGATGGCATCATTTTGTTTGTATCAAAACAATTTCAAAATCATACCGTTTAATCAAAATCATTTTATGACGCTACGGATTACAGCCGGTGATCAGCCGCGAAGTAATCCCGAACCTCGCTGGGTTCTAAAACATTAATGGGAATCCCTAGGCAACTTTTAAGCCTAATATAAGTGTGGAAAGGACTCGCGTCTCAGTCCAGATCCACTATACAAAGAAAACATTTATCCCCCTTTGGGACTGAAAACCCACATTTTATTTATTTCAAAAACTGATGTCGAATTATAACAAAATCTCTTTTTACAGTAAACATCTTTATCAAGGGATTATAGATCAACTTGAAACACGGGGAAATGGTACTAACTCTCAGAGCCATGAATCACAAAACTATACTCTATTTGGGTAACTGAATGGTTTTCATATTTCAAAGTTTGAACAAGGGAATTTAGTGAGGCTATTGGATATCATGAAGGGAAATGCCAAACTGGGCTTAAAGCAATGGTTTCTCATCAAGGTTCAAGTGCTGGATCATCAAGGAGGTAAGCTTCATGAATACTAAGGGTGTTAAGGTATGAAGAAATGATTTTTAGCTCAGGATATATCAGAATTGTCAAGCTTTAGATAAGAAAGAGGGGTATCAATCAATGAGGAATCACTTTGATAAGTATCTGACTTTCAGGGTTCAAGGTAAGGTTCTATAGGGGTTCAAGTATCAAGATGAGATATCAATACTTACGAATCATCAGCATGTTAATCAAGAGAATCAACCAAGAGTTATAACTGCCCTTTTCTTTTATCATGGCATTCGAATTACTTTAATATACTATCATGATAAGACTACTTTGCAATACGTACCCGGGGGTTCATGGCATCTCTATATAATTCAAAGATAAACATAAGATATGCTTGATTTAATATATCAAATAACACAGGATAGTTGCAGCAATGTATGAACTATTAGCAGTAAATACGAAGGACAAGTTGAATCACTTGCCTTGAGAAAGGCTGGTCTGGTCTGACTGGTAGGAGCAACTGGAGCTTCACTCGACCTTTATAGCAAGTTTTCCCTCGTCTCGAGATCCTACATAAATAATAATATTCTTCATTATAATATACTCTCACCAACTAAACCTATTTACAACCCGAAATTAAACACGGATGGCACTTAGGCCTATATGCACTTAATTTTATATTCACCTTTAAATTACAATTGTACACACATAGCCACATAATCACATATCATATATTAATACCAAATAACACCATATACACCATAATGCAACACTAGGCTTGGATGATCTCGACTCACAACTTAAGTCACTTGGTCGCTAAACTAGACAAAGTCTTCAAATTTTGGCTTCCTAACTCGATGTGCCTTTACTAAACTATCCAAAACCTATTGACCCTCACTTGTGCCTTTTTCTCTACTTACCTTATACTATCTTACAACTATGGTGGTCAACCTAAATCTCACTCCTAAGTGTTCTAAAACTATGTGATAAGTGAAAGTGCTCACTGGTGCAAATTTCAGAATGACAACTATGGTTTCTTGAGTGCATTATACACTCTTAAACTACAATTTTTCCTTCAAAACTTTTACACAAGGCTCTCCTGACCTAAGGGCATCTCACAAACTTGATGTGGCTCAAGGGCCTGGCTTGGGCCTTCTTGGGCCTTCTTGGGCCTAAGCTAAAAGTCAAAGGTTCCCCTGTTTTTTTGGGCAGAAAACGCCCTGACTTGAATTAACTTGTGACACATGGTTCTAACTCATATCCTATGAACTATGGTTGGAAAAACTTCTCTGACACTCCCTCTAACTAAGGCCCAATAGGGCCTAATGAGGGCCTACCCATGACATGGTCAAATCTCCCTATTTCTAAGTTGCAACAAAACTGTCCCCTGCTGGACAGATTTTGTTATTCTACTTGTGCACCTAACCAAATGACATGTAAACCTCCAACCAACACCTAAAACCTTTTATATACTCCCAATACTAACTTCTGGTGGCTTGGGCCTCAAAGTGCACATCAATGACATGGTCAAAACTCACTCTAAACCTCAGGGTACTAAACTGATTTTCTGCAGAAACTATAACTCTCCTTTCTCCAAGGTTTTGACTTGACAAACTCAACTACCAACAACTCAATACCCAAACCAAGACTTAAACATGGTGATCTACTGAACTAACTCCCTTATTCTCAAAATAACTTTGGTGGAGATCATGCTTTACCTATGGTACAATTATGGCAAAACAAAAGAAACTACACTTCCCAACTCACAAATCATCAAGTTTTTGAAACAACAAGATATGCATTTCTATAAAAGATAATCACGAATTATTACCATGAATCAAGGAGCATTAATCAATATTAACACCTTAATCCTACTGAAATTAAATCTTACTAACAAAATCTTTCCAAATGATCAAAATCTTATAACATTCCAAGAGAAATTCACATGCGTGCATGTCCTCGAGTTTTGCAAGCCAAACAACATGTTTTCTAAATATGTTTTACCAAAAAATTTACATGCAAGCCTAGCATGAGCTATATCTAGATGATCACTTAGCATGCAAGGAGTTTCATCAAATTTTCACCATAAAATTCAAGCCATTATCACATAAACATGCAAAAATTGAACAAAGCAACAAGAATAGTCTTAAGGACCATTCATTCGGCTCTCCTATGGTCATGGCCGAATGAAATGGAAGGGAATGGCCATTTAATCATCAAGAGTTTTCTTCTCAAGACTTGGAACTTCTCCATTCCTTGTAGTCCTCTCAAAAACAACCCTAAACTCACAAGAATCAAGGTTATACTTTGAGTTTCAACTAAAACCTTTACATGCAACCTTAAAACTTAAACTTTCTACTCAAAACTCTTTGAAATATGAGTGATCATGGTATGGGAAGTAACATTTACTTGTATAGAGGGTGGAAGCTTGGTTGAGGAATGAAGAAAAATAGGGAGGGGGTGGTTTCGGCTAAAAGCCGAGAGTGAAGGAGGGAGTAGCCGAGAGTGAGAGAGAGGAGGGAGAGAAGAATGAGTGTGGTGGTGAGTGATGTGTGAAATGATCAAGTCTTTACTTGTTTTATGGTTTTTGTGTTGACAAATGTGAGTGGAAATAGGAATTGACATGATTACCCTTCCACTTGTACTTGGTTCAATTTGCATGCAAGGGTAAAGAAGGTATTTGGCTAGAAAATAAGAGTTATTGGGGTGGTTATTGACTCTTTAGCCCTTTTGGATTGAATAGAAAGGATTTGCATGCAAGGATAACTATGTAATTTGCTAATTATGACAATTAATACTTATAAAGATTTAATTTTATAAAATAAAACACAAGTTCAAAAATTATAAAATTTATACCATAAAATAGCTTGGATTTTTGGAAATTTTATAAAATACTTTTGAAATTTGTGAGCAAAGTAACTTTTAAAAAGAAATTTATTCAAGGTTTAAAAATTCCATATAAATAAAAAAAAGGAAAGAAATAAATAAACTTTTGATTTGAAAAATCATATACCACATATCGAAAATTTAAGACGCAGAAATTCTCATTCACACAAGCATACAATAGTTGAATATATTGGCATTTGGCTTTATAATTACACCAAATTTACAATTAATATTACACAGAAATGTCGGGTGTAACATCCTCTCCCCCTTAAGGGATTCTGTCCCCAGAATCTAAGAGAACAGATGAGGATACCGGGAACGCATATAAGACTCTAACTCCCAAGTCGATTCTTCGACCTTAGGATTCCTCCAAAGCACTTTTACTAACTTTACTGACTTATTTCTAATGCTCTTCTCTTGCCAGTCGAGTATTTTAACCGGTTGCTCCACAAATGACACGTCTGCCTGAATTTCTACAGGTTCATATTCTATTATATGGCTAGCATCAGGATTATACTTCTTAAGCAATGACACATAGAATACATTATGCACATGCTGATACTGAGGTGGTAAGGCCAACTCGTAGGCCACCTTTCCCACTTGACTCAATATTTCAAAAGGACCTATATATCTAGGTGCTAACTTCCCTTTCTTGCCAAATCTCATCAACCCTTTTCTAGGTGACACCTTCAACAAAGCAGCTTCGCCAATTTGGAATCGAACATCCTTACGCGCTGGATCTGCATAATCGATTGCACAACTGCGCAACATGTCTTCAATTGTTTGGATTGTCCTTTCACTCTGGCCATCAGTCTGCGGGTGGTACGCCGTGCTCATATTCAACTTTGTGCCCAGACATTCCTGAAATTGCTTCCAAAATCTCGAGTTAAATCAGGGATCTCTGTCTGAAACTATTGATACAGGTACTCCATGCCTTAGTACGATTTCGCGCACATACAGATGAACCAACTTGTCCAGTGACGACTTCTCGTTAATTGGAAGGAAATGCGTTGACTTCGTAAGACGATCAATTATAACCCATATTGCGTTATGCACGGATTTCGTTCGCGGTAGTCCTACTATAAAGTCCATAGCGATATTTTCCCATTTCCATTCTGGAATCTTCAGGGACTGAATTAATCCGCTTGGTCGTTGATGTTCTGCCTTCACTTTCTGACAAGTATAACACTTCGCAACCCATTCTGCCACGTCTCGCTTCATATTTAGCCACCAAAAGTTCTTCTTTAAGTCTCGATACATCTTGGTACTTCCCGGGTGGATTGAAAATTTCGAATTGTGGGCTTCATGGAGGATTTCATTCTTTAATTCAGGTACATGAGGAATCAATATTCTGGAAGAAAACCTTAGTATCCCTTGCTCATCCCTTTGAGTATTAATCTCCTCTCCAGATAACTGATTCTTCTCTTTCTCCATTACTTCTTCTTGACATTTCTTTATCTTTTCCACTAGTGTTGGCTGAAAAGTCATTGCGTGACAAACTTCCTCAACTTTTCCACAATAACAAAGTTCTAGTTCAAATCTCTTGATTTCTTCAGATAATTCCTTTGGTGTTGTCATCTTATTCAGTCTCTCTTTCCTACTTAGAGCATCGGCCACAACATTCGCCTTTCCAGGATAGTAATTTATCGAGCAGTCATAGTCCTTGATCAATTCCAGCCATCTCCTCTGCCTCATATTGAGCTCCTTCTGAGTGAAAATGTACTTTAAACTCTTGTGATCCGTGTAGATTTCAGACTTCTCTCCGTAGAGGTAATGTCTCCAAATCTTAAGTGCGAACACTATGGCGGCTAGTTCCAAGTCATGCGTCGGGTACTTTAACTCATGCGGTTTCAACTGTCTTGACGCATATGCGATCACCTTACTGTGTTGCATTAACACACAACCCAATCCCTTATGTGAAGCGTCGCTGAATATTACAAAGTTTCCTTGATCATCCGGTAGCACTAACACCAGAGCTGTTACCAATCTCTGTTTCAACTTTTGAAAACTATCCTCACATTCTGCACTCCATTCAAACTTTTGATTCTTTCTGGTTAACTTGGTCGATGGCGTGGCAATTTTCGAAAAATCATTGACGAACCTTCTATAGTATCCTGCCAACCCTAGAAAACTTCGCACTTCCGTAGGAGTCTTTGGCCTTTCCCAACTCATAACTGCCTCAATCTTTGCCGGATCCACTTTAACTCCTTCATTTCCAATGACATGCCCCAAAAATTGAACTTGCTTTAACCAGAACTCACATTTGGTAAACTTGGCATACAACTTCTCTTGACGAAGTATTTCCAATGCTATCCAGAGGTGCTGCTTATGTGCTTCTTCCGACTTAGAATAAATAAGGATGTCATCAATAAATACCACGACAAATTTGTCCAAATACTTCTTAAATACTCGATTCATCAGATCCATAAATGCGGCCGGGGCGTTGGTCAGTCCAAATGGCATTACTAAGAATTCATAATGCCCATATCTGGTCCTGAATGCGGTCTTGGGAATATCTTCTTCCTTGATCTTTAATTGATGGTATCCCGATCTCAAATCGATCTTTGAAAAGCATTTTGCTCCCTTCAGCTGGTCAAAAAGGTCATATATTCTTGGTAGCGGGTAGCGGTTCTTGGTCGTTACCTTATTCAACTCTCGATAATCTATCATAATCGCATGCTCCCATCTTTCTTCTTAACAAACAGAACAGGTGCTCCCCATGGCGACGTACTTGGCCGTATCACTCCCTTATCCAACAATTCTTGTAGCTGGCTCGCCAATTCTTTCATTTCTGCTGGTGCCATCCTATATGGGGCCTTTAAAACTGGTTCCGTGCCTGGAGCAAGGTTGATCTCGAACTCGATTTGTCGATCTGGTGGTAAGTCTGGTAGTTCGTCGGAAAACACATCAGGAAACTCGTTAACTACAGGAATATCTTCTATGCTTGGGCTGCCTTTTTCTAAATCCACTACATAAGCTAGGAACGACTCACAACCCTTTTTAAGTAGCTTCTTAGCCTGAACGATTGTAAGAAATAGTTGCTCTTGCCTCTGCCCCTTGAATACTACCTTCTCTCCACTCTTCGTCTTTAAATACACTTTCTTGGTCTTACAATTAATCTGAGCGCTATTTTCTCCTAACCAATCCATGCCTAAAATTATGTCAAACTCTCCTAACTTGAAGAGTATCAAGTCGGCTGAAAACTTATACCCCGAAATATCAATCTCACACTTTGGACAAAATTGATTCACAGGAATCTTCTCTTGGTTCGCAATTACCACATTTACTACCTCACTCATAATCATTTTATCACATTGAAGCTTATCAACAAAAGATTCTGATATGAAAGATCTTGTTGCTCCCGAATCAATCAATACTTTAGCTTTGACATTATTGAGTAAAAGTGTACCTGCTATCACCTCAGAATTCTGAACAGCATCCTTCATCTTCAAATCAAATGTCCTTGCTGTTGCTTGCGGGGTTGGTGTAGATGGTGGAGGTAATGCCAATACCTCGGCTGGTACTGTAATAACCCCAATTTTTGGGAAATTTTTGAAACCCTTATGAATAGTGTTTTTGCTGAATGAGAAAACTTTTCATGCCACACTATGTAGGGGTTCTGATATGGATATTCTGAGATTTTATTAGTACTTTATATGGGATATAAGTGTATGTAAAGATCGTCGGAATCCAAATCCGAACACTTTGATTTTTCCCGGAAATACACTAGATACGGAAAGATTTGAGAAAAAGGTAACAGGATAAAAAGGATTTAAATTAAAGGATTATAGGAGAGGATCATAAAAGGAATATAATATATTGAGAAAGGTTAAGGGAACCTAAGTAATAAGATCCCGGGTATGATCCTTCAAACGATAAACGAAAACGAAAGTTAAGCGAACCGTATAACAGATCAGCGGTCATTAGGCAAACAATTAGGAAGTTAATCAAAGGGATTAGAGAGGATGATGTCACCCAACCAATGAGAAGAGGACAAGGAGGGGAGGATGACATCATGAGGATGACACAAGCATGACATGGGAAGGAAGGAGATGTGGTGGCTTTTTAACCACACAAAATCAAGGGCAACTAGGTAATTTACTAAAACAAACACAAAAATCAAACCAACCAAGCCAAGCAAATCATTTTTCATCAAAATCAAAAAGAAACCAAGGCATTGTTCTTCATGCTCTCGGCCAAAACAGAACCAGAACACTAAAACTGCTGTATCTCCTTCATTTCTCACTCAAATATTGTGTTCTATAGCTCATTGTAAAGGTATTGAGATGGCCTACAACTCTTGTTCACAAGTCTCGTCCAAATAATCATGGTAAGACCCTCATTTTTACAGTTCTTTAAATCGGACTTTTAGAAACTTCAAAGCCTAACTTTGTGTTCTTGATTTCTTTTGAAAGATCAAGCTTGTAGGAGGCTCCCTAAGGCTTCCTAGCAACTTAACACCTCCCAAGGAAGGTATAAACTTCAAACCCTAGCCTTTACTTTATTTGTTAGTAAGTTTAATGGTTGATGTTATGAAATGAGAAGCATGGATTGTGATTATTAGTAGTTTGGTTTGATTTGGAAGTGTTTTTGGTAATTGAAGCTTGATTATAGTTCATAGGTCTTGATTGTGGTTGTTTGAGTTGAAAACCTTGGAGATTATGGACTGATGTGGTATGGTTTAGGTGAAGTTTTGTTGTATTGATGGTTATGAGTTGGTTGGTGGTTAATTGGAGTAGTTTAAACATTGGTAATCGCGTAAACATAGCCGTCGTAACGTCCGATTTTCTTTGGACTGTTTTTGTGCATAACATTAGGACCCGAGAACCCCCTGCTAGATTATGACCACTGCCATATTTAGATAGCTCATGTTACGAGCTTTGTTTTGATATGTAGTTCGTTCGATTCCGATGCACGGTTTAGGAGAAACGACCGTTTCAAGTAACGGCGTTTCGCGAACGAAACTTTTCCCCTCGCCTTACTTTGAAACATAGGTTAAAGACCAAAAAGGGTTAATTAATGCATGAAACATTTATGGTAAGTGTGTTAGGCAGTTGGTAAGACACTCGCGAAGGAATCGCCTTAAAACTCGTAAAGGTTAAATTATTAAAAATGGTGGAGCCGAGGGTACTCGAGTGACTTAAGAGAATCAGTAAGCGCAAAACGAGCGTTAGAGTCTGAGTTGGTTAGAGTATAGATTTACAAGTGACTTTGGTTTAATTCCAACTTACTTGTTGTTTATAGGTTACCAGACTCGTCCCGAGCCATTCGTAACCCCCAGTCGCTCAGGCAAGTTTTCTACCCGATATACTGTTGTTGTGATGTAAATATATGTATATGCATTATCTTGTGATAGTGCATGATTGTTATTAGCAAATTTTGCGATATATTGGAGCATGCTGATATGGTATATATGCATGTCTGTTTCGTAATCTGGTTATCTATCTGTTGATTTCAATGCTTATAGTTGCATAATACCTATGCTAGAAATAAGCAAGTAGTTGCGTATACCCTTAGTATAGGGGATAAAAGGTGAACATATTTCTAAATCGGGAGTCGATGTTCCCGAGTATATTATATATATATATATATATTTATATATATATGGATATAGTTTTTAAAACTATGGATCGAATAAGGTTTATTCGATACCTTTATTTTACTTAATTGAATATTAATTTGAGTATTCATTCGAGGGCTTATGACTCAGTTTATTTTATTATTTGAATATTATTTGAATATTCATTCGAGGGCTTATGACTCAGTTTATATTATTATTGAATATTACTTGGATATTCATTAGAGGATGTATGACTCCTTTATTTTATGAATATTATTTATAGTATTCATTGAGGTATTATGACTCCGCTTATTACTTAATAATATTCTTTATTGTATTAAAGAATAAGGTGTCGATAATCAAACTTACTTTTGATTATTCAAATAAAGATATTACTTTCGTATAAGTATATCTTTGATTATTTGCTATTCATTTCAAGTATAAGTTTTAATACTTCTACTTCAATTATTTTATAAAGATTATTCTTTATGGGAATATTATTTAAATAATAATATTCAGACATTTTCTAAATATTCTGGGGACTGATTTACTTCATTAAATCAGCTTCACTCCAAACATTCTTAAAAATGTTTTGCGAGTCTTCAAAATGATTTTTTTAAAAGTTAGAGCGGATCCCAAAACTCATTTTTTTTAAGATCCTCCTTTCGAAGGGGATTTAAATACTCGCTCAAAACCTGAGGGATCCGGCTCTGTGGTGTGTTTTATATTCGCAACAAGGTTGCTGTTTTGATAAATGAATTGATTACTTACCCAACACTCGGGAAGTAAAATTCTTGGAACAAGTTAATCCATTAACAGGCATCGCCTGGGAAATATCGGTGAGTTCTCCTTTCCAAATAGATACGACTTCTTGGTGGAGCCGTATCAACAAGTTTCTACTTGGGGAAAGTGGGGACAAGCTTTACGTTTCAGAGTCATGGATTTCATCTGAACTAGGAGTGGCGTAAGTGGCCGAGTAGCGCCGGCCCAGCCTTATTATATTGGCCCAAATGGCCTGGAAGTTCCGCTAAGGCGGTCCATTCCTTAGGAGTTCAGTGTTCGGTTGACAAGTAAATCTGACAGGTTCTCCTCTACATGTAGAAAATGGTGGGGTTGTACTACTACGACTGATCATCGTAAGTGGTCTTCCTGGCGCGGCAAACTCCCGTAATGAGTTCATCATCCAATTGGATAATTTCTGCAACACTACCCAGAGCACTTCGATAGAAAGGCTACGGTTGGGCGATTGTTGAGTGTTGGCAGGGTCAAGTTTTCAAAATGATGTTTACATCAAATGAAGTATCTCGTAACTTCATTTTATTTTGATAATATTTTAAAGATTTAATCTATTCAAATCTTGCCTTATAGTCTCATCTATGTGATGAACTTTTGAAGCTAATTATAACTTGAACGGTGGTAGTTCAAGTAGTATTTGGGAAAGATATAAGTATATTGGGGTATCTTGTAACTTCATCTTTTAAACTTATATCTAATTAATAATTGTCTTATGAATGACAAAGATTTTCAGAAAAACGTTGAAACAAGGTTAGATATATGAGATCACCTTGCAACGATATTTTTTTTTATACAGTTATACACTGGGACTTTGTGTATATTGTGCATGGAAGAGGACTTCCAATATTTTGAAAAGTATATATGTATATATATATATATACTGAATATTTTGCGACTTCATCGCATTAAGATATCAACTTGGTTCATTTCTTTTGACCAAGACTTTCATGAGTACTATGAGAAGGCTCATATATTGTTAATCATTATACATATTATTTTGGTGGGCTTGCTGCTCACCCTTGCTTTCTTCTTTCATCACACAACATCAGATAGACAAGATGAACCGGACCAAGCTCCCGATTCGCAAGAGGTTAGGAGATGTTCCGCAGTTTTCTAGAAGCACTGATGCCGCCATAGCTGAGGTAGGAACTACCAATAGGCTAGGCTTTCAACTTTTGATGTATCAGATTATGTATATTTATGAATTGTAATAATGGCAAAGAAATGTAAATTTATTCAGAAACCTGTTTAAGGTGTATTGGCATATAATTGTGGAATAAAACGACTTGTGATTATTTTTGGATATTCATCTCTGAGACTATAACTTGTGGTGTGTGTGTTTATTGTGGGGTCACAGTACAGAGTAGTTGATTATTTATTAAGATTGGGTGTTGTTAAGGGAAATGGAACTCGTGACAACCCGGATCCCCGACCCCGGATTTGGGGTTGTTACAGGCACGCTCGCACTGGTACTTGCCACGTTTGTAACACCCCCAAATCCGGGGTCGGAGATCCGGGTTGACACGAGTTCCATTTCCCTTAATAATACCCAATCTTAATAAATAAACAACTACTCTGTACTGTGACCCCACAATAAGCACGCACACCGCAGGTTATAGTCTTAGAGATGAATACCCAAAAAATAACACAAGTCATTTTATTCCACAATTATAAGCCATTACACCTCAAAAGGGTTTCTGAATAAATTTACATTTCTTTGCCATTATTACAATTCATAAATATACATAATCTGGTACATCAAAAGTTGAAAGCATAGCCTATTGGTAGTTCCTACCTCAGCTACAACGACATCAACGCCTATAGGAAACTGCGGAACGTTTCCTATCCGCTCGTGAATTGGGAGCTTGGTCCTGTTCATCTTGTCTATCTGATGTTGTGTGATGAAAGAAGAAAGAAAGGGTGAGCAACAAGCCCACCAAAATAATATGTATAATGATTTACAATATATGAGCATTCTCATAGTACTCATGAAAGTCTTGGTCAAGAAGAAATGAACTAAGTTGATATCTTAACGCGACCAAGTCGCAAAATATTCAGTATATATGTATATATACTTTTCAAAATCTTGAAGGTTCTCTTCCATGCATAATATACACAGAGTTCCAGTTTATAACTATATAAAAATATCGTTGCAAGGTGATCTCATATATCTAACCTTGTCTCAACATTTTTCTGAAAATCTTTGTCATGCATAAGATAATCATTTACTAGATATAAGTTTAAAAGATGAAGTTACAAGATACTCCAATATACTTATATCTTTTCCAAATACTACTTGAACTACCACCGTTCAAGTTATAATTAGTTCATCCCATAAATTTAAGCTACAAGACAAAACTTGTATAGAATCAATCTTTAAAATATCATCAAAATAAAATGAAGTTACGAGATACTTCATTTGATGCAAACATCATTTTGAAAACTCGACCCTGCCAACACTCAACAATCGCCCAATCGTAGCCTTTCTATCGAAGTGCTCTGGGTAGTGTTACAGAAATATCCAATTGGATGATGAACTCATTACGGGAGTTTGTTGCGCCAGGAAGACCACTTACGATGATCAGTCGCAGTAGTACAACCCCACCATTTTCTACATGTAGAGGAGAACCTGTCGGATTTACTTGTCAACCGAACACTGGACTCCTAAGGAATGGACCGTCTTAGCGGAACTTCCAGGCCATTTGGGCCAATATAATAAGGCTGGGCCGGCACCACTCGACCACTTACGCCACTCCTAGTTCAGATAAAATCCATGACTCTGAAACGTAAAGCTCGTCCCCACTTTCCCCAAGTAGAAACTTGTTGATACGGCTCCACCAAGAAGTCGTATCTAGTTGGAAAGGAAAACTCACCGATATTTCCCAGGCGATGCCTGTTAATGGATTAACTTGTTCCAAGAATTTTACTTCCCGAGTATTGGGTAAGTAATCAAAAACTCTTTTATCAAAATAGCAACCTTGTTGCGAATATAAAACATACCACAGAGCCGGATCCCTCAGGTTTTGAGTGAATATTTAAATCTCCTTTGAAAGGAAGATCTTAAATATAAAAATGAGTTTTGGGATCCGCCCTAACCTTTAAAATCATTTTGAAGACTCGAAAACATTTTTAAGAATGTTTGGAGTGATGCTGATTTAGTAAAATAAATAAGTCCCAATATATTAGAAAATATCTGAATATTATTATTTAAATAATATTCCCATAAAGAATAATCTTTATAAAAATAATTGAAGTAGAAGTTGTAAAACTTATACTTGAAATGAACATTAAATAACCAAAGATATACTTATATGAAAGTAATATCTTTATTTGAATAATCAAAAGTAAGTTTGATTATCGACACATTATTCTTTAATAAAATAAAGAATATTATTTAGTAAATAATCGGAGTCATAATTCCTCGAATGAATATCCAAAATAATATTCATTAATAAAATAAACGGAGTCATAAGCACTCGAATGAATATTTAAAATAATATTCAATAATAAAATAAACGGGGTCATAAGCCCTCGAATGAATATTCAAGATAATATTCAATATTAAAATAAAGTTATCGAATAAACCTTATTCGATTCATAGTTTTGAAAACTATTCATATATATATATATAAATATATATATTATACTCGGGAGCCTCGACTCCCGGTTTTAGAAAAAGTTCACTTTTGGGTCCCCTATACTAAGGGTATATGCAAATTACCGCTTATCTCTAGCATAGGTATTATCAACTGAATCAATAGATATATGTATCAAGAATACGAAACAGGCATGCATATATACCATATCACATGCTACAATATATCGCAAGAATTTTCTAAATAACCATTATGCATCTATCACAAGATCATGCATGTACAAATGTATACATCACAACAACAGTATAACAGATAGAAAACTTGTCTGAGCGACTGGGGGTTATAAATGGCTTGGGACGAGTCTGGTAACCTACAAACAACATATAAGTTGGAATTAAACCAAAGTCACTTATAAATCTATACTTTAACCAATTTAGACTCTAACGCTCGCTTTGCGCTTAATGATTCTCTTAAGTCACTCGAGTACCCTCGGCTCCACCATTTTTAATAAATTAACCATTACGAGTTTTAAGGAGATTCTTTCGCGAGTACCTTACCAACTGCCTAATACAATTTCCATAAATGTTTCATACCACAATTAGTCATTTAAGGTCCTTAACCAAGGTTTCAAAGTAAGGCGAGGGGTAATGGTTCTGTCGTGAAACGCCGTTAATTAAAACGGTCGTTTCTCCTAAACCGTACATCGGAATCAAACGAACTACATATCAAAACGAAGCTCGTAACATGAACTATCTAATCATGGCAATGGTAAAAACCTAGCAGTGAGTTTACGGGTCCTAATGTTAAGAACAAAAACAGCCTAAAGTAAATCGGACATTACGACGACTATGTTTACGCGATTACCCAAATTTAAAACACTCCAATTCAACCCACAATCAATCCACAATCACAACCCAATCAAAACTCCATCCATACTACATCATAACAGCCCCAACAACTCAACATTAACAATTTATACTTATTCTTAAACTTGAATTTAACTACACTTAAGTTCATTAAACAACAATCCAAGAATTACCACTCCAAAACTTCACAAAACTAACTAATCTCTACATTCACAACAAGCAAGCCTCCCATGAATTAAAATCAACAAAACTAAACCTAATTACTCAAATAAAGTTAGGGTTTAGAGGGGTTATACCTTCCTTGGAGAGTGGAGAATCAAGAGAATGGCTTGGAATCGTCCTTAAAGTCCTTATCCAAGCTTAAACTAAACAAAACTTCAAGAACAAAAATTTTAGTTCTTGAAAAACACTATTCACCATCTTCTTCCATGATTTTTAGGAAGAGATTGTGAAGGATTTAGGAGCTCAAACTTATAGGATATCCATAACTATGCATAAGGAGTCTTAGATAAATACCTTGCAATTTAACAAAGCTTGGAACTAGGTTTTTGATTTTTCTTTCTTTGGAAAAGAAGAAAAGCCGTGAGCAAAGATGAAGAATGGTGAAAAAATTTGTGTTTTTGGTGAAAATGAAGTGTTGGCTTGGTTGGTTGACCTTTTGATTTGTTTTGTTACCTTTTTACCATGGTAATTTTTGTGTGGTTCTAATTCAACCAATAACACACTTGCTTGGTCATGCTTATGTCACCATGTGATGTCATCCTCCCTCCTTTGTCCTCTTCTCATTGGTTTGATGACATCATCCTCACTAATCTCTTTGATTAGCTTTTAATTATTTGGCTAATGACCGTTGATCTGTTATACGGTTCGCTTAACTTTCGTTTTCATGTATCGTTTGAGGGATCATACCCGGGATCTCATTACTTAGGTTCCCTTAACCTTTCTCAATACATTATATTCCTTTTATGATCCTCTATTAAAATCCTTGAATTTAAATCCTTTTTATCCTGTTATCTTATACTCAATTCTTTCGATATCTGGTGGATTTTCGGGAAAAATCAAAAGGTTCAAATTTGGATTCTGACGATCTTTACATACACTTATATATCATATAGAGTACCAATAAAATCTCAGAATATCCATAAAAGAACCCCTTCATAGTGTGGCATGAAAAGTTTTCTTAATCAGCATAATCAACAAAACACTATTCATAAGGGTTTCAAAAATTCCAAAAATTGGGGTTATTACAGTCTCCCCTCCTTAAAAGGATTCCGTCCCGGAATCAGATAGAAAATGAGTAGGGATACTTTCTTAGAATTGCACTTTCTAACTCTTACATAATTTTCCCACATTGTGGTTCTACCATCAAACTCTGACTAGTTTGATAACTCTTCTCCTAAGCATTTGTCCATTTTTGATCTATAACCCTTCCTGGTTGCTCCATGTAGGTTACGTCTGGTTGCATGTCTATGCGCTCATATGCCCCTATTTATCTGGCATCCGAATTACACTTCCTTAACATTGATACGTGGAACACGTTATGAACTTGCTACATGTTCGGGGGTAGGGCTAGCTCATATGCTTACTTCCCAATACGTCTTAATACCTCAAAGGGTCCAACAATTGGTGGACTTAAACTTTCCTTTCTTTCCAACCCTCATCAATTCCTTTTTAAGGGAATACTTTTAACAATACAAGGTTCCCTCCTTCATTCTCTTTGTCCTTTCATTGTCAAATCAACATACTTCTTATGTCCATCTTGGGCTACTACCAGCCGTCCTCTAGTTAGATCTATTACATCCCTGGTCCTTTGGACTACTGCGGGTCCGAGCATCTTGCGCTCTACAACTTCATCCTAACATAAGGGAGATCGACATTGTCTTCCCTCAAGGATCTCTTAAGGCGACATCTCGATACCTGACATAAGATCTATTATCGTGAGAAAACTCATCCGCGTTAAGTGATCATTCCAAATTCTTCCAAGTCTATTGCACAGACTCTTATTATAGCTTTTTGCGTTATAGGTTTTGCTTCTCAATACCCACTCTTTTCCAGTTCGTAATCGCTACTACCTTCCGTTCCTAATATTATACTGGTTATACTTTTGCTCGTTAGCATTCTATAACCTTTTAATAACCACGTCAACCTTAGTATCACTAACGCGTTAGAATCGGAATACCACCATACTTGGTACCACTTCCTTTCTAACTGCCTCCATCTTCGAAATCTTGGTCCTTCATATAGAAGTAAAAGAATTTATTGAGAGATCACTATGATCATGAACACTTGTTCTATTGCATAGTTACTACAGAAGGTGGCCAGCCTTTAGTACTTGACAAGCAATTAAACAATAGATGGTATCCTACTAGGCTTCTATCACACAGATAGATAGTCATTCGGCAATACCTCCCCTTCTAGAAGGGTTGTTCTTCTCAGCTTATACAAAATGAAAAGGAGAGAAAAGAATGATTTGAAGAGAATTGTATATATTTAAAATATACTGCCACAAAATATCTGGCTTGAAATCTACCTCTGAACTATAGAGGTTTATCATAGGAGAACAAAACATATATGTATATAAATCAACATCAATTATAATAGCATCACATTTCACATGCCTAAATATTTTTGCTATTCCGTCCATCATTCTATGGACCCATGCTCTTCCTCGAGCTTATACACAATCACCTTTGAAACTCCCTCGATATCGAAACTCGAATCTGGGACCTCATTCTAGACATCATCGTTACTAGAATTTTATGCTTGCACTGCAACCTTCCTCGTATAGTAATACGACTCTCTATTCCTAAGAAGGAATAAATATTCAATAGGTAAATAATCGACCTAGTTTTTCTATCAAAGATAACTTATACGTCAACATGACACGATTAGTGGTACTCAATCTCAACATCCATTCCAATACAACTCTCACGGTTGTAAGTAATCGGCTCATTACTCGTAGAATCATTCCTGTATTACTATGGTCCACCGTTGACCTACTGTAGTCATTCGTTTTCCTTGGATCTTAATAGTTAACCATACGGAGTCCATACATGTCGTATAAAATTCTTCTAAGGAGTTAACATAATCACCATTCATAATTCATGAAGAACACTCCAAATTCTGACGTACTTTCATGACATGAAGCAGATAAAATTGCAGAAGAGTTTCAATCAAAGCAACGATAACAGGTTAATACCATTCTTAATCATATGCCTTAAATAGAAGACTTAACTCAAAGGTTCGTCTAGTCCTTTTTGAAACATGGTCCTGGCTTATCTCAAGATAGTACCTTCTGAGATAGATAGCCCGCTCATGGCGATTACACGAATTAAACCTTTACCAACTACTATTACGGTTGGGTATTGCACAGTCATCAGAAGGAATGTCAATCTTCCAAACCATAATACAACCTTCACAGCTTTAACCATCATCACTGTATTCCTTTGGCACAAGCGCCTATAATTTTCCTCTTACCTTTAAGGTGTCGGCCACCTCTTTGGCCTTTCCTGATAGTAAAATTTCCTTATAGTCAATGTCATTTTAACCACCTCCAAATAAATTTTCTACTTCATTTCAATCACTGCTTATGTGAAGATGTTTTCCTTAAAATCTGATGAGTAAAAAAAAAAATCACCATTTTTCCATAAGTTATTGCCTCAGTCTTTAGAGGTTAATCATTGTCACGACTGACTCTCAATCATACTTAAAACATCTTTTATCTTAGGTCCTAATTGCCCTGAACAATTTCGACCTTTACTGGTTCGATCCATACTTTCTCGTGGTTTAACACGTCCCCCACTTGGCATCATTATAATTACGTCATATTTCCTTTATCAACATTTCTATTCTTGAGAATTTTGAGTATTACCTTTCTCCTTGTAAAACCTCTAAGGTTATCCTTGAATCGTTCCTCCTGTATTCCCTAGATACAGGGCATATCAAGATACCATTTATTAATACTAGAATCATTGTTTATATACTTCTGAAAAATTTCTCCATTGATTCCTAAAGGTTGTTATTTCCTTAATCCTTTCCAATTCATACTGTCAAAACTCATACTATCCCTATTAAGGGTGAAATGCCAACCTTTATGCATTCCCCTAGGATTCATTTTAAGTTACCGATGTTCTATCCTTAATTCCACCTTTAAAAAGGTACATGCATCCTTCCATGGATAAATTAAGTCATATATTCCTGATAAGGGTGTCTTTTTCAATCATTTCCACCTCGATAGTATATGCCTAATTTCACAATAACATCTGTATTCAAAATAAGGTCAATCAATATGGCCTCCAAAAGATAACAACGGTTATCCGCTTTTCTTGCCTAATTTGGTAACGATAACAAGGATGTTCTGGAAGATATTGGTCGTGTTCAACGTGAACTTCTTCTTAATAATTCCGTATTTACTTTTGTTGTTTATTTCAACAGTCATCTCAATGTTGGGATATCTCTCATTCCTGGCGTCTCCCTTCCTGGGTATCAAGCCACCGGTCTTACACTTCACTTTCTTGAAGGTCACTTCCTTCATCCAATTTTTCTAATTTCTTACTTCCTTGTCTCCTCAGTCTATCCGCGTCTCATTATTTATCCTTCGAACTATCTCAAGGTTTCCTTGAATCCTCCCAACCTACAGGGGATAAAATATATATCTCTTATTCCTTCAATCATCAACTTTAACTCATGGTGAATCACCCTCATCCTGACGATTACATACTTTTCTATTTCTATTGCTACGAGTCTTTAGAGTTTCCTCCTACCCAACTCCCTTATCATTCCTCAAACTCTATTGCCTTTATATTCCTTTCCACTTCAGTTTCTTTTTATTTTCCTTTCTCTTATCATTATTTCATGAACCCACTAATCATTGACTTTAAACATCACATCGTTCTGGGATTCTTGTCATCAGAACGAATCTTGACAACTTTTACAACTTAGCTTCATATTTCATCATACTCGTCCGCCTTTGTTCTGGCTCTAAAGCTTTTACACTCTCTCCATAACCTTGGGAATTACTTTCCCGAAAACAATTGACTGAACTTTAATCAGTTTATTATAATCTCTTGCTCCGTGCCTTTCTTGGTCCTTCACCAGTGGTGGCCCTTCTCTTAGGAGGGTAAGTGACAAAAACAGTCTTTTGTGATTCGACCATCATTTAGAATCTCAAATGATTCCTATTTTTCCTTTAGCCAGGCTCTTGCCTCGACTAGGTCAGCTTGTTCCTTGGAACTCTAAGAGCTTAGCGACTTAAAGGTCCTGAAAGAATTTCTCGCCGCATTGTTTCCTCAGGGTGGTGGTTGGGGATAATAGTCTAAGTTCTGTTTAGGCAGGTCCATGAATTGCCCAATAGGAGTACCATCCTGATTCTCCCTATCTTGTTCAACTTCTGTTTTCTCAGTATGAAATGTTCCAACCTTCTCCCATAATCGGGGTTATCTTATACGTTAAAAATCCTTGTTTTCCACTTCACTATGTTATGGGTTCCTTCTATCTTGATGTCAACCTCCCTGACTGTCACGTTCAGGTTTTGCTCTAAATCTTATTCCTCAAACTAGCTTTCATCTAAGATCTCATCTTTAAGCTCTTGAACATTTGGAACCCAAATTCTGTAGGAATACCTCATTATTCCCTTATCATCTTTCTCAGTATTAATCTTTTATCTAATTGTTGGCTCTTTGCCTTCATTCATCACTTTTTCTGGCACAATATGTTCTCTTCCGATAATTCGGACTGTATTGCAATCTCAAACATCTTTTCGGTACCGGCTCCGGTTACCTTCACTTCTATTTTCATTTTCTCAAAATATCTTATAAACTCTCCCAAAGACATTATCATCTTGAGTTTCTCCTTTTTTACTAAGGGCATCAGCCACCACATTGGCTTTCCCCGAATGATAAAGAATTTCCCAATCAATATTCTTGATTAGCTCTAACCGACTCCTCTGGCGTATGTTGAGCTCTTTCTACGTGAAAATGCACTAGAGCACTTATGGCTTGTGTAAATCTTGCACTTCTCTCCATACAAGTAGTGCCTCAAATATTTAGGGCAAAACTATTGCCACGAGCCCAAGCTCATGGGTGGGGATATCGAATTTTATATTCCCTTAATTATCTTGACGCGTACACGATTACCTTGATGTGCTGTATAAGAAGCACCTTAATTCCTTATGCGAAGCGTCACTACAGATCACAAAACCTTCTTTTCCATCCGGCAATGCCACCATAGGGGCCGTCACCAATCTTTGCTTCAGTTCTTAAAAGCTGTTCTCGCATTTCTCTATCCATTCGAACTTCTCAGTCTTATGAGTAAGTCGCGTTAAAGGGGCTACTATCTTTACAAACTTGAACGAACCTCTGGTAGTGACCGGCCAATCCTACCTCTGGTAGTTCCCTAACCATGGTCATCAATTCCTCAGTGGTCCTTATTCATTCTTGTCAGGATCCTCCACGGGATCCTCCCCAGCAACAATCCCTTCTAGGACAACATCCTCAACCGCTACATCCTCAATATGAACATCATCCGATCCTGCGTTAGGACGCTCTATCGGATCCACAGTCCGATCTCCAATTAGTAATAAAACATCATCGCGCTGTTGCTCCTCAACCTCAGGGTTCGGAGTTCCGCTACCATATACGATAACGAACTACGCTTCTATCACGATATTTATAAGGGTTCCCATAAGGGTTTTAACTGTCAGTACTATATTAGGTAGCCCGACTATGAACTTGGCAAGAGTTCTTATTATCTTAGTGAACTTATTATCATAACGCCACATCATCTCTGAGGTTTATAACGCTTAGCTCTGATACCACTTCTGTAACACCCCCAAATCCGGGGTCGGGGATCCGGGTTGTCATGAGTTCCATTTCCCTTAATAACACCCAATCTTAATAAATAATCAACTATTCATAAGGGTTTCAAAAATTCCAAAAATTGGGGTTATTACAACATTCATTAAAGCTTTGACTGGTCCGGTTGCCTTGCACTCCCTAGCTATGTGTCCAGTCTTCCCACACTTGTAACACGTAACTCCTGGCTTCGGCATCTTGCACTCATTCACCAAATGTCCCTTCTGATTGCACCTATAGCATATCATGCTCAGCTTATTACATAATCCAGGGTGCCTTCTTCCACAGTGCTTGCATTCCGGTCTCGGGAACTTATTTTCTCCAACTTGCCCTTGGCTTGCCTGACTGTTCCCCTTTGATTCTTGCCTTTTACCCAAATTTCCCTTCTTTTGAAAATTTCCACCCTTCTGGAATCCGATCCTCTTTACATTCCGATCTTGTGAACTTCCCGCTTCAGATTTTTCTCTATAAAATGGAACCTTCCTCTTCTTGTTATCCCTTTCCTTCCTTGACAACATCCCATTATTCTCAATCAGAGCAGCTTTCTGTACTACTCCCGCATAAGTATCAAGCTCAAACATAGCCACTCTATCTCTGATCCAAGGCTCCAATCCCTGCTGAAATCACTTCGCTTTTTCCTCCTCAGTACTGGTATACTTTGTCACAAACCTTGACAACTCTGTGAACTTCTTCTCATACTCCAATACAGTCATGTTCCCTTGCTTCAGCTCCAAAAATTTGAGCTCCATCCGATTCTGCATGTACTTAGGGTAATACTTGTCCAAAAATAACTTCTTAAATCTCTCCCAAGAAACCTGCTGAGTGACTTCCATAGCTTTTACTGATTCCCACCAATAGATGACTTCACCCTTCAAGAAGTAAGTAGCATACGGCATCTTCTGATCGTCTCCTAACTGTACCAACTCAAAAGCCCTTTCCATCTCCTTGATCCATGTGTTAGCTATTACTGGATCAGTGGTATCATGAAATGCAGGTGGTTTCACATTCTGAAAAGCCTTGAAAGTGACAATTTGTCTAGGTGGTACTGGTGGTTCAGGTGGTTGGTGTGGTTCACAGTTATCTTGGTTTTCAATTCGTTGTTGAAGAGTTAGTTATTGTTGAGCTATAGCATTGGTTTGCTGTTGCAAAGTTTCCAGTAGTCGAAGAATATTTGGGTCTGTGGTGGATGTGGTTGTTGGGTTCTTCTTTTTGGGAGGCATGATCCTGAAATAAGAGTTATGTTAAAACAAATATTAACAATTCGAGGGTATCGCATGGCATTCTTATCTACATATGAGGTCAAGTTTCAAATTAAGCAGATATGGTGATGCATATAAAAATGTAAAATAATAGTTGAGAGCAAATGGAACAATAGAACATAATTATTGAAATTTTAAAGGTCACAATACATAGGATTAGGACAAAGTCTGATTCTAGGAATAACAGGCTTATTTAAAGGAAACAACAGAAACAACTGGGGATTCCACAGAGTCTGATAGTACAACAACATGAAAGGTAAATGGAAAGAACTAAGGCTCCACTCCATCTGAACGGGGTTTGGTAGTCTTTTCCTCTCGAAGCGTCTTCACAATGCTCTGGAGCTTATCCGCCACCATCTGAATGACATACTGGCTGGTACGGTCCCGGTACACTGGCATCTCCTCAAGCTTAGTGTTGACGTACTGAACCAAGGTCTCAAGTCTCGCAGTCATCTGCTTCTTGGGCTTCCCTTCGTAGTTTCGGCTGTCCGGATACACGTTCTTCAGTCGGTCTATCAGTCGGTCGTACTTGCCCTGAAGCATGTCGAACTCGCACCTCAACTCAGCATACACAGTGAAAGCAATAGTGTCGTCCGACCTAGAGGATGACGAGGAATGCGCCCTTTGCTGACAACCAATAAGAGGAGTATTAATAATAAATTTACTTAACCTACTCTCTCACATAATATCTATAACCTACACACATATCCTAGAACCTATTTGGGCTGTCCAGGGACTCTAAACCGTAGCTCTGATACCAAAACCTGTCACACCCCAACTTAAACAGCAGATTAAATATAGCTATTACAACATTTTAAAAGAAATAACATAACCAAATCCAAGATCTTATAGTTTAGGGTTTGGAACAGCCCAACACTACCAACTATTATATCTGATTTTAAATACCGAGTCCTCACACAAACTACTATCACTTATTCTACCTGAGCTCGAACATAAGCATCAGCATCACAGGTCTTACGGGCAGTCTGCTTGAATCTAACCATAGCTGCTAGCTGTAATATCAGGGTAAAGCAAGGAGTGAGCCAAATGCTCAACAAGTGCTAAACAATATGATACAAAACATAAATCGAGATATACATTAAAGAATGACAATGGAAAGACATAACCACTGATAATGAGGGATAAAACTTTGGGTGATGGCATCATTTTGTTTGTATCAAAACAATTTCAAAATCATACCGTTTAATCAAAATCATTTTATGACGCTACGGATTACAGCCGGTGATCAGCCGCGAAGTAATCCCGAACCTCGCTGGGTTCTAAAAAATTAATGGGAATCCCTAGGCAACTTTTAAGCCTAATATAAGTGTGGAAAAGACTTGCATCTCAGTCCAGATCCACTATACAAAGAAAACATTTATCCCCCTTTGGGACTGAAAACCCACATTTTATTTATTTCAAAAACTGATGCCGAATTATAACAAAATCTCTTTTTACAGTAAACATCTTTATCAAGGGATTATAGATCAACTTGAAACACGGGGAAATGGTACTAACTCTCAGAGCCATGAATCACAAAACTATACTCTATTAGGGTAACTGAATGGTTTTCATATTTCAAAGTTTGAACAAGGGAATTTAGTGAGGCTATTGGATATCATGAAGGGAAATGCCAAACTGGGCCTAAAGCAATGGTTTCTCATCAAGGTTCAAGTGCTGGATCATCAAGGAGGTAAGCTTCATAAATACTAAGGGTGTTAAGGTATGAAGAAATGATTTTTTAGCTCAGGATATATCCGAATTGTCAAGCTTTTGGATAAGAAAGAGGGGTATCAATCAATGAGGAATCACTTTGATAAGTATCTGACTTTCAGGGTTCAAGGTAAGGTTCTATAGGGGTTCAAGTATCAGGATGAGATATCAATACTTAAGAATCATCAGCATGTTAATCAAGAGAATCAACCAAGAGTTATAACTGCCTTTTTCTTTTATCACGGCATTCGAATTAGTTTAATATACTATCATGATAAGACTACTTTGCAATACGTACCCGAGGGTTCATGGAATCTCTATATAATTCAAAGATAAACATAAGATGCGTTTGATTTAATATATCAAATGACACAGGATAGTTGCAGCAATGTATGAACTATTAGCAGTAAATACGAAGGACAAGTTGAATCACTTGCCTTGAGAAAGGCTGGTCTGGTCTGACTGGTAGGAGCAACTGGAGCTTCACTTGACCTTTATGGCAAGTTTTCCCTCGTCTCGAGATCCTACATAAATAATAATATTCTTCATTATAATATACTCTCACCAACTAAACCTATTTATAACCCGAAATTAAACACGGATGGCACTTAGGCCTATATGCACTTAATTTTATATTCACCTTTAAATTACAATTGTACACACATAGCCACATAATCACATATCATATATTAATACCAAATAACACCATATACACCATAATGCAACACTAGGCTTGGATGATCTCGACTCATAACTTAAGTCACTTGGTCGCTAAACTAGACAAAGTCTTCAAATTTTGGCTTCCTAACTCGATGTGCCTTTACTAAAATATCCAAAAACTATTGACCCTCACTTGTGCCTTTTTCTCTACTGACCTTATACTATCTTACAACTATGGTGGTCAACCTAAATCTCACTCCTAAGTATTCTAAAACTATGTGATAAGTGAAAGTGCTCACTGGTACAAATTTCAGAATGACAACTATGGTTTCTTAAGTGCATTAGACACTCTTAAACTACAAGTTTTCCTTCAAAACTTTTACACAAGACTCTCCTGACCTAAGGTCATCTCACAAACTTGATGTGGCTCAAGGGCCTGGCTTGGGCCTTCTTGGGCCTAAGCTAAAAGTCCAAGGTTCCCCTGTTTTTCTGGGCAGAAAACGCCCTGACTTGAATTAACTTGTGACACATGGTTCTAACTCATATCCTATGAACTATGGTTGAAAAAACTTCTCTGACACTCCCTCTAACTAAGGACCAATGGGGCCTAATGAGGGCCTACCCATGACATGGTCAAATCTCCCTATTTCTAAGTTTCAACAAAACTGTCCCCTGCTGGACAGATTTTGTTATTCTACTTGTGCACCTAACCAAATGACATGCAAACCTCCAACCAACACCTAAAACCTTTTATATACTCCCAATACTAACTTCTGGTGGCTTGGGCCTCAAAGTGCACATCAATGACATGGTCAAAACTCACTCTAAACCTCAGGGTACTAAACTGATTTTCTGCAGAAACTATAACTCTCCTTTCTCCAAGATTTTGACTAGACAAACTCAACTACCAACAACCCAATACCCAAACCAAGACTTAAACATGGTGATCTACTGAACTAACTCCCTTATTCTCAAAATAACTTTGGTGGAGATCATCCTTTACCTATGGTACAATTATGGCAAAACAAAAGAAACTACACTTCCCAACTCACAAATCATCAAGTTTTTAAAACAACAAGATATGCATTTCTATAAAAGATAACTACGAATTATTACCATGCATCAAGGAGAATTAATAAATATTAACACCTTAATCTTACTGAAATTAAAGCTTACTAACAAAATCTTTCCAAATGATCAAAATCTTATAACATTCCAAGAGAAATTCACATGGGTGCATGTCCTCGAGTTTTACAAGCCAAACAACATGTTTTCTAAATATGTTTTACCAAGAAATTTACATGCAATCTTAGCATGAGCTATATCTAGATGATCACTTAGCATGCAAGGAGTTTCATCAAATTTTCACCATAAAATTCAAGTCATTATCACATAAACATGCAAAAATTGAACAAAGCAACAAGAATAGTCTTAAGGACCATTCATTCGGCTCCCCTATGGTCATGGCGGAATGAAATGGAAGGGAATGGCCATTTATTCATCAAGAGTTTCCTTCTCAAGACTTGGCACTTCTCCATTCCTTGTAGTCCTCTCAAAAACAACCCTAAACTCACAAGAATCAAGGTTGTACTTTGAGTTTCAACTAAAACCTTTATATGCAACCTTAAAACTTAAACTTTCTACTCAAAACTCTTTGAAATATGAGTGATCATGGTATGGGAAGTAACATTTACTTGTATAGAGGGTGGAAGCTTGGTTGAGGAATGAAGAAAAATAGGGAGGGGGTGGTTTCGGCTAAAAGCCGAGAGTGAAGGAGGGAGTAGTCGAGAGTGAGAGAGAGGAGGGAGAGAAGAATGAGTGTGGTGGTGAGTGATGTATGAAATGATCATGTCTTTACTTGTTTTATGGTTTTTGTGTTGACAAATGTGAGTGGAAATAGGAATTGACATGATTACCCTTCCATTTGTACTTGGTTCAATTTGCATGCAAGGATAAAGAAGGTATTTGGCTAGAAAATAAGAGTTAGTGGGGTGGTTATTGACTCTTTAGCCCTTTTGGATTGAATAGAAAGAATTTGCATGCAAGGATAACTATGTAATTTGCTAATTATGACAATTAATACTTATAAAGATTTAATTTTATAAAATAAAACACAAGTTCAAAAATTACAAAATTTATACCATAAAATAGCTTGGATTTTTAGAAATTTTATAAAACTACTTTTGAAATTTGTGAGCAAAATAACTTTTAAAAAGAAATTTATTCAAGATTTAAAATATTCCTTATAAATAAAAAAAAATGAAAGAAATAAATAAACTTTTGATTTGAAAAATCATATACCACATATCGAAAATTTAAGACGCAGAAATTCTCATTCACACAAGCATACAATAGTTGAATATATTGGCATTCGGCTTTATAATTACACCAAATTTACAATTAATATTACACAGAAATGTCGAGTGTAACACGAGCTTTACGTTTCAGAGTCATGGATTTCATCTGAACTAGGAGTGGCGTAAGTGGTCGAGTGGCGCCGACCCAACCTTATTATATTGGCCCAAATGGCCTGGAAGTTCCGCTACGACGGTCCACTCCTTAGGAGTCCAGTGTTCGGTTGACAAGTAAATCCGACAGGTTCTCCTCTACATGTAGAAAATGGTGGGGTTGTACTACTACGACTGATCATCGTGAGTGGTCTTCCTGGCGCGGCAAACTCCCGTAATGAGTTCATCATCCAATTGGATATTTCTGCAACACTACCCAGAGCACTTCGATAGAAAGGCTACGGCTGGGCGATTATTAAGTGTTGGCAGGGTTGAGTTTTCAAAATGATGTTTTCATCAAATGAAGTATCTCGTAACTTCATTTCATTTTGATGATATTTCAAAGATAGATTCTATACAAGTTTTGTCGTGTAGCTTCATCTATGGGATGAGCTAATTATAACTTGAATGGTGGTAGTTCAAGTAGTATTCGGAAAAGATATAAGTATATTGGAGTATCTTGTAACTTCATCTTTTCAACTTATATCTATTTAATGATTATCTTATGCATGACAAAGATTTTCAGAAAAACGTTGAGACAAGGTTAGATATATGAGATCACCTTGCAACGATATTTTTATACAGTTATAAACTGGAACTCTGTGTATATTATACATGTCAGAGGATTTCAAAGATTTTGAAAAGTATATATGTATATATATACTGAATATTTTGCGACTTGGTCGCGTTAAGATATCAACTTGGTTCATTTCTTTTTGACCAAGACTTTCATGAGTACTATGAGAATGCTCATATATTGTTAATTATTATACATATTATTTCGGTGGGCTTATTGCTCACCCTTGCTTTCTTCTTTCATCACATAACATCAGATAGACAAGATGAACAAGACCTAGCTCCCAATTCGCGAGCGGATAGGAAACGTTCTGCAGTTTCCTATAGGCGTTGATGTCGCTGTAGCTGAAGTAGGAACTACCAATAGGCTAGGCTTTCAACTTTTGATGTACCAGACTTATGTATATTTATGAATTGTAATAATGGCAAAGAAATGTAAATTTATTCAGAAACCCTTTTGAGGTGAAATGGTTTATAATTGTGGAGTAAAATGACTTGTGTTATTTTTGGTATTCATCTCTGAGACTATAACTTGTGGTGTGTGTGTGTATATTGTGGGGTCACAGTACGCAGCAGTTGGTTGATTGTTAAGATTAAGTATTATTAAGGGAAATGGAACTCGTGACAACCCGAATCCCCGACCCCGGATTTGGGGGTGTTACAGAATTGGTATCAGAGCTAAGCGTTATAAACCTCAGAGATGATATGACGTTAAAATAATAAGTTCACTAAGATAATAAGAACTCTTGCCAAGTTCATAGTCGGACTACCTAACGTAGTACTGACAGTTAAAACCCTTATGAGAACCCTTATAAATATCGTGATAGAAGCGTAGTTCGTTATCGTATATGGTAGCGGGACTCCGAACCCTGAGGTTGAGGAGCAACAACACGATGATGTTTTATTACTTATTGGAGATCAGATTATGGATCCGATAGAGCATCCTAACACGGGACCGGATGATGTTCATATTGAGGATGTAGCGGTTGATGATGTTGTCCTAGAAGGGATTGTTGTTGCGAAGAATCCTGTGGAGGATCCTGACAAGAATGAATAAAGGACCACTGAGGAATTGATGACTATGGTTAGGGCGACTACCAGAGGTAGGATTGGCCGGTTACTACCGGAGTTTCGTTCAAGTTCATAAAAATAGTAGCCCCTTTAACGCGCTTACTCGTAAGACTGAGAAGTTCGAATGGACAGAGAAATACGAGAACAACTTTCAAGAACTGAAGCAAAGATTGGTGACGGCCCCTATGATGGCGTTGCCGGATGGAAAAGGAGATTTTATGATGTGTAGTGACGCTTCGGATAATGAATTAGGCTGCTTCTTATACAGCACAACAAGGTAATTGCGTACGCGTCAAGACAATTAAGGGAATATAAAATTCGATATCCCCACCCATGAGCTTGGGCTCGTGGCAATAGTTTTTCCCTAAAGATTGGAGGCACTACTTGTATGGAGAGAAGTGCAAGATTTACACAAACCATAGGAGCTCTAGTATATTTTTACGTAGAAAGAGCTCAACATACGCCAGAGGAGGCGGTTAGAGCTAATCAAGAATTATGATTGGGAGATTCTTTATCATTCAGGGAAGGCCAATGTGGTGGATGATGCCCTTAGAAAAAAGGAGAGACTCACGATGATAATGTCTTTGGGAGAGTTTATAAGAGATTTTGAGAAAATGGAAATAGAAGTGAAGGTAACCGGAGCCGGTACCGAAAAGCTATTTGAGATTGCAATACAGCCCGAATTATTGGAAAAGAACATATTGTGCCAGAAAAAGTGATGAATGAAGGCAGAGAGCCAACAAATAGATAAGAGATTAATATCGAGAAAGATGATAAGGCAATAATGAGGTATTCCTACAGAATTTGGGTTCCAAATGTTCAAGAGCTTAAAGATGAGATCTTAGATGAAAGCTAGTTTGAGGAATAAGATTTAGAGCAAAACCTGAACGTGATAGTCAGGGAGGTCGCCATCAAGATAGAAGGAACCCATAACATAATGAAGTGGAAAATGAGGATTTAAAATGTATAAGATAACCCAATTATGGGAGAAGGATGAAACATTTCATACTGAGAAAACAGAATTCGAGTAAGGAAAGGAGACCCGAGATGGTACTCTTATACGGCAATTCATGGACCTGTCTAAACAGAACTTAGACTATTATCCCCAACCACCACCCTGAGGAAACAATGAGGTGAGAAATTCTTTCAGGACCTTTAAGTCGCTAAGCTCTCAGAGCCTGGTTAAAGGAAATACAAGAATCATTTGAGATTCTAAATGATTGACGAGTCACAAAAGACTGTTTTATCACTTACCCTCCTAAGAGAGAGGCCACCCGCTGGTGAAAAGCCAATAAAGGCACGGAGCCAGAGGTTATAATAAACTGATTAAAGTTCAGTCAATTGTTTTCAGGAAAGTACTTCCCAAGGTTATGGAGATAATATAAAAGCTTTAGAGCCAGAACAAAGGCAGACGAGTATGATGAATTATGAATCTAAGTTGTAAAAGTTGTCAAGATTCATTCTGAGGACACGAATCCAGAATAATGGGATGTTGGAAATCAATGCTTATGTTGTGTTGGTTCATGTAATGGTTGTAATAGAAATGAAAAGAAAAGACTGAAAAGGGAAGGAGTATAAAGGGATATAAAGGAAATAGAGTTGAGAAGTGATAAGGGAGTTAGGTATGGGAAACCCTAAGAAACCCTTGCAATAAATATAGAGAAGTGTGTCATCAGAGCGATGGTGACTGATCATGAGATAAATTCAAGGTTTGAAGGCGTAAGTGATACTTATAGTTAATTCCCTTGAAGTTGAAAGTATTCGATGAAACTTTGAGATAGATCGATGGATTAATAAGGAAACACGGATGGACTGAGGAGACAGGATAACAAGAATTTAGGAAAATGGGATGAAGGAAGTGACCTTCAAGGATGTGAAGTGTAAGACCGGTGGCTTGATACCCAGAAAGGGAGATGCCAGGTATGAAAGATATCCCAATATTGAGATGACTGTTGAGATAACAACAAAAGTAAATGAGGAATTAATAAGAAGAAGTTCACGTTGAACACGACCAATATCTTCCAGAACATCCCTGTTGTCATTACCAAATTAGGAAAGAAAAGTGGGTAACCATTGTTATCTTTTGAAGGCCATATGGGTTGACCTCAGTTTGAATAAAGATGCTATCGTGAAATTGGTATAGACTATCGAGGTGGGAATGATTGAATAAGATAATCTATCAAGGATATATGACTTGATTTATCCATGGAAGGATGCAAGTACCTTTTTAAAGGTGGAATTAAGGATAGAACATCGATAACTTAAAATGAATCCTAGGGGAATGCATAGAGGTTGGCATTTCACCCTTAATAGGGATAGTATAAGTTTTGACAGTATGAATTGGAAAGGATTAAGGTAACAACAACCTTTAAGGATCAGTGGAGAAATTTTTCAGAAGTATATAGACAATGATTCAGGTATTAGTAAATGGTATCTTGATATGCCCTGTGCCTAGGATGTACGTGATGAAGGATTTAAGGATAACCTTAGAGGTTTTACAAGGAGAAAGGTAATATTCAAAGTTCTCAAGAATAGAAATTTTGATGAAGGAAATATGACGTAATTATAATAATATCAGGTGGGGCACGTGTTGAACCATAAGAAAGTATAGATCGACCCAATGAGGGTCGGGATTGGTGAAAGCAAGAAGGACCCAAGATAAAAGACGTCTTAAGTATGATCGAGAGTCAGCCATGATAATGTTCACATTTAAATACTAAAGCGATGACTTATGGAAAAATGGTGATTTTTTTCTAACAAGAACTTAAGAAGAGCATTTTCACATAAGTAGTGATTGGAAATGAGGTAGAAAATTTAGTTGGAAGTGGTTCAAAATGACATTGATTGTAAGGAAATTTTACTATCAGGAAAGGACAAAGAGGTGGCCGACACTTTAAGTGTAATAGGACAATTATAGGCGCTCGTGCCAGAGGAATAGAGTGATGATGGTTAAATGCGTGAAGGTTGTATTATGGTGTGAAAGACTGACATTCCTTCTGATGACTGTGCGGTACTCAACCGTAATAGTAGTTTGGTAAAGATTTAATTCATGGAATCGCCGTGAGCGGGCTTTCTATCTTAGAAGGTCCTATCTTGAGATAAGCCAGGAGATGTTATGAAAGGACTAAATGAACCTTTGAGCTTCATGTCTCCCAGTAAAGAAATATGGTTAATAATGGTATTAGCCTACTATCGTTGCTTTGATTGAAACTCTTCTGCAATTTTATCTGCTTCATGTCATGTATGTACGTCAGGATCAGGAATGTTCTTCACGAATCATGAATGGTGATTATGTTACCTCCTTAGAAGGATTCGATATGATATGAATGGACTCCGTATGGTTAGCTATTAAAACTTCATGGGAAACGAATGACTACAGTAGGTCAACGGTGGGCCATAGTAATGCAGGAATGATTCTGCGAGTAATGAGCCGATTACTTACAACCTTGAGAGTTGTATTGGAATGGATGTTGAGAGTGAGTACCACTAATCGGGTCGTGGTGGTGTATAAGTTATCATTGATAGGCTAATTAAGTCGATTATTTACCTATAATATATTTATTCCTTCTTATTGATAAAGAGTAGTATTACTATACAAAAAAGGTTACGAAATTGCAATGGATTCTAGTAACGATGATGTCTAGAATGAGATCCCAGATTCGATTTTCGATGTCAAGGGAGTTTCAAAGGTGATTGTGTATAAGCTCGAGCGAGAGCATGGGTCCATAGGACGATGGATGGAATAGTAAATATTCAGGCACATGAATTGCGATGTTATAATACTTGATGTTGATATATATACACATATGTTTTGTTCTCCTATGACAAACCTCTATAGTTCAGAGGTAGATTCCAAGCTAGATATTTTATGGCAGTATTTTTTTACATATATACCATTCTCTTCAATTCGTTCTTTTTCTCTTCTTTTCATTACATGTAATCTGAGAAGAACAACCCTTCCAGAAGGGGAGGTATTGCCGAATGACTATCTATCTGTGTGATAAAAGCCTAGTAGGATACCATATGTTGTTTAATTGCTTGTCAAGTACTAAAGGCTGGCCACCTTCTGTACTAACTATGCGATATAACAAGTGTTCATGATCATAGTGATCTCTCAATAAATTCTTTTACTTCTATATGAAGGACCAAGCTTTCGAAGATGGAGGCAGCTAGAGATGAAGTGGTACTAAGTATGGTGGTATTCTGATTCTAACGCGTTCGTGATACTAAGGTTGACGCGATTATTAAAAAGTTATAGAACGCTAACGAGCAAAAGTGTAATCAGTATAAAATTTGGTACGGAAGATAGTAACGATTACGAACTGGAAAAGAGTGGGTATTTAGAAGCAAAATTTATAGATCTAGATGAGATAATGAGAGTCTGTACAATAGACTTGAAAGAAATTTGGAATGATCACTTAACGCGGATTGAGTTTTCTTACGATAATTGATCATATGTCAGTATCGAGGTATCGCCTTATGAGATCCTTGAGGGAAGACAATGTCGATCTCCCTTATGTTAGGATGAAGTTGTAGAGCGCAAGATGCTCGGACCCGCAGTAGTCCAAAGGACCAAGGATATAATAGATCTAATCAGAGGACGGCTGGTAGTAGCCCAAGATGGACATAAGAAGTATGTTGATTTTACACGAAAGGACAAAGAATAGGAAGTAGGGGACCAAGTGCTGTTATAGGTATTCCCTTGGAAAGGATGGATGTGGTTCGAAAAAAAGGAAAACTAAGCCCACGAATTGTTGGACCCTTGGATATATTAAGTCGTATTCGGAAGTTAACATATGAGCTAGCCTTACCCCGAACCTTAGCAAGTTCATAACGTGTTCCATGCATCAATGTTAAGGAAGTGTAATCCGGACGCCAGACAAATAGGGGCATATGAGCGCATAGACATGCAACCAAACGTAACCTATATGGAGCAACCAGGAAGGGTTATAGATCGAAAAGGAACAAGTGCTTAGGTGAAGGGTTATCAAACTAGTCAGAGTTTGGTGGTAGAGCCACAAGATGGAAAATTGACTTCAGAGTTAGAAAGTGCACCGCTAAGAAAGTATCCCTATTCATTTTCTATCTGATTCCGGGACGGAATCCTTTTAAGGAGGGGACACTGTAATAACCCCAAAAATTTTGGACTTTTTGTAACCCTTATGAATAGTGATTTTGCTGATTATGCTGAATAAGAAAACTTTTCATGCCACACTTTGTAGAGGTTCTTTTATGGTTATTCTGAGATCTTATTAGTACTCTATATGGTATATAAGTGTATGTAAAGATCGTCAGAATCCAAATTCGAAACACTTTGATTTTTCCCGAAAATCCACCAGATACCGAAATAATTGAGTATAAGGTAACAGGATAAAAAGGATTTAAATTCAAGGAGTATAAGAGAGGATCATAAAAGGAATATAATGTATTGAGAAAGGTTAAGGAAACCCAAGTAATAAGATCTCGGGTATGATCCCTCAAACGATAAACGAGAATGAAAGTTAAGCGAACCGTATAACAGATCAGCGGTCATTAGCCAAGTGATTAGGAGTTAATCAACGAGGTTAGTGATGATGATGTCATCACACCAACAAGAAGAGGACAAGTGTGGGAAGATGACATAGGAGGATGACATAAGCATGACCAAAAGGGAAGGAAGTGTTGGTTGATTATAAACCACACAAAATTTACCATGGTAACAATTCAATTAATCACAAAAAATCAAAAGCAACCAAAACAAACACATTTTCTTCTTCCCCCATCTTCTTACCTCAGCTTTTTGAATAAAAGCAAGGAAGAAAATTCCAAAACCCAAGCTCCACTTAATCATAATTCAAGAGGTTTGTTTCTTTAGCTTCCATAATTCATAACTTAGATGAGCCATAAGTTTAAGCTCAAGATTCCATGTTTAACATTGCTAATCAATTCATCAAAGTTCTTGGTGAATAGTGTTTTTGTTGGGTCCCAATGTGTTTGTAGAAGGGGGGGTTGAATACAAACAGTACCGAATAATCGAATTAAATGCGGAATAAAAAATGTGAAACAAAATTCAAGTTAAATAAAAATATTATTAAACTTGAAAGGTGTTACAACAACTGTATCGATTACAAGGAATTAATCTCAAATTAATTATCACAAATCTAGAATAAATTCGACATGAACTTTTTCTATTTTTGTAATAAAAAGATTCAAATGCTAAACGCAATTTGAGATTAAGTTCTAGGGATTTTGATCCGCTAGATTGATACACAAGAACAAGATAAATAATTCTAGTGGTTTGGATTTAACATTAACAAACTAGAAATTGATCTTGAATTTCTGCAGAGAAAAATAAAATATTTGCTGCGGCTGCTGTGTTCTTGACTTGTGTGTTGGATGATTGAGTTCTAAAATGATATGCTGCTTCTCTGCTTCTATTTAATCAATCAGCTGATTTAATTGAATTGGAATGACAATCCTTTAAGCTTGCAAGACTTTCGGTAGGACAATTGAATGAACTAGCAAGACAATCTGAATGAACTAGCATGACAATCAGAATGAACTAGCAAGACAATCATCCTCCTGATGTAACTTTCGGTGTGACAATTGAATATGGCCTAGCATGACAATCGGTATGACAATCCTGATTGTCATGCTAGTTCATTTTCAATTGTCTTGCTGATTTAATGCTTGAATTTAATCCAATTAAACTTCTGAAAATTCCTAAAATTCCTAGAATTAATTCAGAATTAATTAATCAATTAATTCAATTAATAAATAAATTATTCTTTGCAGATATAATTTATTTTCTTAATTAAATTAGATGACTTAATTAATTAATAGAGAATTAATTCTAGTCTTGAGCAGCAACCATTCTTCTGCAAATCTTCTGAAAATCACTGAAAATTATGAATCAATTCCACCACTTCAACGTTGACACTCGATGTACTGTCTGGTTCATGAGTGACTAACTTCCGTGACGTTTCTTCATGTCTTGACTCTGACACTTTGATTTTCTTCAGATTAAATCCTTGTAATTAATTGATACTCTGACGAGATCTCTGTCACTTGATTAAATCCACGATCTTGATTTATATCACTGAGGCCTGATCAACTTCTTGAACTTCTTCCAGTGAATTAACTCCTCAAGTCTGTAGATGAACATTGTCTCTGAATCCTTTGACAGATATTACTTTGCGAGATCTCTCTGACGGTCGATCCACTATTTACTTATTACATTCTTATTTGAGTTGAGTTGAATCCTCGAATATACAAATAGGCTATGACATATGACTTACAATCTCCCCCTATTTGTTTGTTAGACAATAACACACAAATACCTAGAGGATAACTCAACTAACAAATAAGAAAAAGTTATAAACATACATGCAAAGTAAATAGCAGAAAAGTTCTGGATGAGATTTAACATTTTCCAGATTCCAAGTAGATGTTCCTCTAGACTGAACATATCTTCAAATAGTTCCATCTTCATTTGTACAACCACATTTCCTGTTGAGAAGCCCATATCTCTTGCTTCTCCCCCTATGAGAATCAACTGATTAAAGAAGATCACCTTCGTTTTACCACCTCTCCCGTACAATAGGATCCGCAGATAAAAACCAATGGTACTCCCCTAACTGCTTCTTCCCTTACTAGGAAATCACCTTGTGTTTACCACCTCTCCCGTACAATAGGATCCGTAGTTACAAACAACAATGGTGTGGTGTAGTGTACATGTAGGATCTTTTTCTTCCTCCCTGCTATTTCTCCCCCTTAGTTGAGGAATCCTCCAAACTATTATTTAAGCTTTTATCTCCCCCTTAAGGAAGGAATGTATGCTGTCGTCTGAAGGAGTTCTCATATTTCACTTGGTTGGAAAAGAAATAACAAGTGTTTCTCTTTCTTCCTCACTGTGAGTGTGTGATTGTGTTTTAGTGTACCTCACATGTGTTTGACTCTTCTCTCCACTCGTGTTTACACTCATTCTCACAAGTGTATCACTCTTCTCTCATAGCTCCAAAAATCAGCTGTACCTGCAAGGAAAATCACCTTAGCCATCCTTTAAGGAGGTCACAGGTGGTGCAATGGGAGTTCACAAATCCCCATCCTTGTTAAACTCGTCAGATAAATCTGAGTCATAATCTACAAGTTGCTAGTTTCCCTTTTAGGGTTCCAGATTTGAATTCTGGGAAGGTAAACAATGATCCAACGAATTTAGCATAAAGATCAAAGTTCCCTTCTAATGTCTGTGAAGACATTTCCTTGTGACTTATCAGGTAATATCTGAATCATTGTCAACAAGTTGCCGATCTGCACCTATGTCAGATCCACTATCCGCAGATGCATCCAGGGGATTTAAGCCTGGGGAGGTAGACACTGACCACTGACATATGGCTTTTGGATCAGTATCCTCTCCTAACACCTGTAAAGGCAATTGGTCCACTAACGAACCTTGAACAATCGAATCTGACCTTAAAATGGTCGAAACTCTTGTTTCTGTCAACTCATCCTTTGTGTGTGTAACCTCTCCTTGTGCATCAAGAATTGATTATGTTTGAAGTGGTGACACTACATCGGATACCTTGGCCGACAGGCAAAATTCAATAGACTCACCCTGTTGAGAGAATGAATCTAGTAACTGTTTTTGTGCCTTTTCAGCCATTACATCTTTTTGAGAAGATGTATGGGGGCTAGCAGTTGTCTCGGTTTAAATACTACTCATCTATGTAGGAGACAGAGCTACTGGGTTGACTACAGAACCTTCCTTATGTGGTGCACTAAGGCACTATCTCCCTCACGCTCATTCATACTACATTTAGTGGTAAGAGAGTGTTGGTTGGTTCTGTTTTTGTGTTTGTCTTTACAGTCTGGGATAGATGTTGTGGGTTTTCAACCTCATGACTGTCAATGAAAGAAAGTCATTGGAGACTGAACCTGTAACATAGAATATATGGTAATAGAGAGAAAATGATTTACAATAGTGATTTTAAAAGATTTTACATGAAATAAGAAATCACTAATGTAGAAAGAAGTTTAATTTTGTTTTTCAATATGAATGAGTTTTTGATAAAACATTGATCACTTAGGGTAAAGTCTAAGTAATTCTCATTCATGTCAAAAGCTTACAAATATCTGCAACATAATGTTAACAACATATCATTGACCGATACTTGTCAAGTACTTTAGATACTAATTGTTATGTTGCATAATTAATATACCACTGCACATATAAAACAATATGATTGTGCTTAGTGATAAGAGAGTTATAAATATGACGACTCTACTTATTCATATAAAACTGTAACTGCAGTTAGAGTGCCATACCATGTCCTTGACGATTGCTTGAGCAGTATACTAGTTCATACCAACCTGAAGTGAGATTGTGAAGAAGAGATTGCATAGTCCAATAGATCTGCAGCTGCAAAGTCCATGAACTGTGGTGCACTGACTTCCTCTTTTAATTCACCAATCAGGAGTACACTTGTACACATCTTACTAGAGTACAATTCCAAGTGTAATGTGCAGCAGGTGCCTGATATGTCGTAATATTCTCAAGTCTCGTCACTGGTGCTATATGTTAGATACTGCTTCCTGATAATAACCTAGTACAATATACAAAATTACAATGATAACATTCCCAGCTTGCAAACAGCCATATCCCTCAGATAAACCTTTGCTGTTATCTCCAAAGGTAACCATGGGGCCAGCTTTCTCAATCCACATTTGATAGCAGGGCTCTATCTCCGGTCATATATCTTGATGATCCACTGTCAAGAATCCACACTACCGGTTATACTTGTTTAATGCCCTGCACTACAAATGGATTAGACCTTCTTCGGAACCCAAACTTGGTTGGGCCCGGCATACTTGTAGAACTGTCCTTTATCAGGCAAAACAACATTTTTAATTTTAATTGTCTCAACTTTCTCAATGACTGAACATTTGACCTTATAAACAGCCTTAACAAATTTCTGTTTAAGCTTAGGCACAAATGTCTCCTTTCTAGCCTTAGAAGGACTAGCAGTCTTAGACCTATCATGCTTCTTGTTATTCACATGCTGACGAGGAGTAGTCTTATCATTAGACACATGCTTACCATTAAAATAAGCATACATCATATTAAAAGCACAAGACATACAATTAGCAACACCACATGCTTTATGAGAGTGATTAACAGCAGGCAATTTATGCATGGTAGACATGGCATTATTGTTATCCAACTCATGTGTGTCTGAGTTAGTCTCAGTTGCTTTCACAACTTTGACTGGAACTTTCGACTCACTTGACTTGGAAACAATCTTCTCATAAGCATGATCCTCAGCACGTATTTCTTCTTGAATAACAGAAGAGGTCGCATCAAATGGTTCAGCAATTGATGCTTTATAGAGGGGTTCATCAACACCCTTAAGCACATGTGGTACTTCCCTCCCTTTAGCACAGACATGAGGAGGGGAGTTTATGCCTAATTCTCCAATAGCAGCATTGTAATCATAACCTATTCCAGATGTTTGATTAACAGCTTGCTTACTGTAGAACTCTTTAGCCTTCGAACAAGAATTGAAGTAGGCTCTAACCTTAGTCTCAAGACCGGTGATCTTGTCTTTGAGAATAGTTTCGAGTTTTCTATAACAGTCAACTCTATTCTCTAGAAAAGATACCTGTTCTTTTAATTTGTCTTGATTAATGTGCACAAGTCTTAATTCATTGACCTCTTTCTCAAGGTCTGAGATCTGTAAACTTAACAGTTCATTATCACGACATGCACAATCTAAGTTACCTCTTAGATGATAAACCATTTCAGCATCAGAAAGTTTTACCTCTAATTTTGACGATGAAGCTTTTCCATCAATAGCCATAAGAGCAAGATTTCCTTCATCTTCATCTTCACTGTCAGTATCATCCCAGCTTCTTCCCTTTGCCAGATAAGCCCTTTCAGAGTTCTTTCTTACTTGCTTTGGCTTCCTACATTCTGTGGCAAAGTGTCCCAACTCATTGCAGTTATAGCATCTAATGGTGCTTCGATCAACCATCCCTGTTTTGTACCCACCACTGCTGGTGTAAGAGGATGAAGATCCACCTTTCTGGAATTTGTTGTAGTTGGACTTGTACTTAAGCTTGGGATTCCTCCTGAATCTGACATGGGAGAATCTCTTGACAATTTGGGCCATTGATTCATCTTCCAATTGCTCCAGCTCTTCCAAGGAATAAAAATCATCACTTGATTGATTTGTAGTAGGAGGATCATATTCTGCTACTAACTCATTTTCCTCACCCTTGGAAAACTGTACCATTCTTTCTAACTGTTGAGATTGTTGTTGTTGTTGACCTTCAGCTACAAGTGCATTAGATGTGCTGACCATTCTATCCTTCCCGTAGACTTCCTTCTGTTGAATCTGCTCCAACTCATAAGTTTTTAACACTCCATAGAGCCTGTCCAAAGAAATCTCACTCAGATCTCTAGCTTCTCTAATGGCAGTGATTCTATGTTCAAGATGAGCTGGCAGTGTTAAAAGGAACTTTTTGTTGACCTCCCTGATTGAATAATACTTTCCATTGATGTTCAGGTTGTTGATCAACGCATTGTACCTCTCAAACACTTCAGTAATTCCTTCTCCTGGATTTGATTTAAAATGTTCATATTCAGAGGTTAGGATTTCCAACTTGTTCTCCCTAACTTCCTCTGTGCCTTCATTAATCACCTCAATAGTTTCCCACATGTGTTTGGAATTTTTACAGTTCATCACATGTCTGTTCATCAAGGGATCAAGGGAATCAATTAATATTAATTGAAGGCTGGCATCCAAGGAGGCTTCTTCCTTCTCAGCAGGAGTAAAATCTTCAGGCTCTTTTGGATAGGTTCTAGCTTCAGTAGTCACCACACCATCTATTATTACCTACGGTTCAATAACCATCGGAGTTTTTATACCCTTCTTTAACAAGTTTGAATATTTGGGATTTGCAACTTGTAAAAATAATAGCATCTTCTTCTTCCACATGATATAATTCTCTTTATCAAATTGTGGAATTTTAACGGTTCCAACTTTATGTGAAGTCATTATGAATTTTTGAATAAATAAAAATTCAAGGAGTTGAAAAATCACAAAAGTCTAGGATCTTGATTTGTTCGTTAATCAGAAGGCTCTGATACCAATTGTTGGGTCCCAATGTGTTTGTAGAAGGGGGGGTTGAATACAAACAGTACCGAATAATCGAATTAAATGCGGAATAAAAAATGTGAAACAAAATTCAAGTTAAATAAAAATATTATTAAACTTGAAAGGTGTTACAACAACTGTATCGATTACAAGGAATTAATCTCAAATTAATTATCACAAATCTAGAATAAATTCGACATGAACTTTTTCTATTTTTGTAATAAAAAGATTCAAATGCTAAACGCAATTTGAGATTAAGTTCTAGGGATTTTGATCCGCTAGATTGATACACAAGAACAAGATAAATAATTCTAGTGGTTTGGATTTAACATTAACAAACTAGAAATTGATCTTGAATTTCTGCAGAGAAAAATAAAATATTTGCTGCGGCTGCTGTGTTCTTGACTTGTGTGTTGGATGATTGAGTTCTAAAATGATATGCTGCTTCTCTGCTTCTATTTAATCAATCAGCTGATTTAATTGAATTGGAATGACAATCCTTTAAGCTTGCAAGACTTTCGGTAGGACAATTGAATGAACTAGCAAGACAATCTGAATGAACTAGCATGACAATCAGAATGAACTAGCAAGACAATCATCCTCCTGATGTAACTTTCGGTGTGACAATTGAATATGGCCTAGCATGACAATCGGTATGACAATCCTGATTGTCATGCTAGTTCATTTTCAATTGTCTTGCTGATTTAATGCTTGAATTTAATCCAATTAAACTTCTGAAAATTCCTAAAATTCCTAGAATTAATTCAGAATTAATTAATCAATTAATTCAATTAATAAATAAATTATTCTTTGCAGATATAATTTATTTTCTTAATTAAATTAGATGACTTAATTAATTAATAGAGAATTAATTCTAGTCTTGAGCAGCAACCATTCTTCTGCAAATCTTCTGAAAATCACTGAAAATTATGAATCAATTCCACCACTTCAACGTTGACACTCGATGTACTGTCTGGTTCATGAGTGACTAACTTCCGTGACGTTTCTTCATGTCTTGACTCTGACACTTTGATTTTCTTCAGATTAAATCCTTGTAATTAATTGATACTCTGACGAGATCTCTGTCACTTGATTAAATCCACGATCTTGATTTATATCACTGAGGCCTGATCAACTTCTTGAACTTCTTCCAGTGAATTAACTCCTCAAGTCTGTAGATGAACATTGTCTCTGAATCCTTTGACAGATATTACTTTGCGAGATCTCTCTGACGGTCGATCCACTATTTACTTATTACATTCTTATTTGAGTTGAGTTGAATCCTCGAATATACAAATAGGCTATGACATATGACTTACAGTTTTTAAGAAACTAAATTTGTGTTTTCTTATGTTTTCTTCAAGATCCAAGCTTAGTAGAGATAGTTAGTGGTTATTTAAGGCTTCCTAAGTGATTCTCCACTCTCCAAGGAAGGTATAACTTCTCAAACCCTTAGTCTTAAGTTTTGTTGGTTTGGATTTCATAATGTTTAGATGATGGGTTAGTGTAATGGGTGTGTACTCATGTCTAGAGCTTTGTTTAGTAAGTGGTTTTGTTGATTTTGGAGTTAGGAGTGATACTTGTTGGATTTGATGTTCTTGGTCATATTTTGACTTGGTTTAGATGAATAAGTTGAGATATTAAGTTATAGTTAAATGATATTGTATTGTGGTTGAATGATGGTGGAATGGTGTTGATTGGTGGTGGTTTGATGTTGAATTGATTTGGTAAAAATTTGGGAATTTCTAAGTTATAGCCGTCGTAATGCCCAATTTTCCTTAAACTGTTTTGTGCTTAACTTTTGCACCCGAACACTCACTGCCATGAAATGACCATTACCATATTTAGATAGTTCATGTTACGAGCTTCGTTTTGATATGTAGTTTGCTTGAATCCGATGTACGGTTTAGGAGAAACGACCGTTTTAAGTAACGGCGTTTCGCGAACGAACCATTACCCCTCACCTTACTTTGAAACCTTGGTTAAGCCCCTTAAATGACTATTTGGAGTATGAAACAATTATGTAAAGTGGACTAGGCAGTTGGTAGGGTATTCGCGAAAGCCTCGCCTTAAAATTCGTAACGGTTAATTTATTAAAAATGGTGGAGCCAAGGGTACTCGAACGACTTATGTGATTCGTTAAGCGTATAAGTGACCATAAGCGAACGTTAGGGTTCAATCGGTTAAAGTCTAGTTTCTTAAACGACCGTGGTTTAATTCCGGCTTATGTTGTTATTCATAGGTTATCGAACCCACTCTAAGCTTAAGTCTACCCCAGAGCACTCAGGCAAGTTTTCTACCCGTTATACTGTTGTTGTGATGTAAATATATGTATATGCATTATCTTGTGATAAGTGCATGATGGTTAATTAGCAAATTTTGTGATATATTGGAGCATGCTGATATGGTATATATGCATGTCTGTTTCGTAATCTTGATATCTAATTGTTGATTCAATTGCTTATAAGTTGCATAATACCTATGCTAGAGATAAGCAGTAGTTGCGTATACCCGTAGTATAGGGGACCCAAAGGTGAACATTTTCTAAAACCGGGAGTCGATGTTCCCGAGTATATTATATATATATATAGATATAGTTTTCAAAACTATTAATCGAATAAGGTTTATTCGATAACTTTATTTTCATTAATGAATATTATTTTGAATATTTGTTTGAGGGCTTATGATCCGTTTATTCATATTAATGAATATCATTTTGAATATTCATTCGAGGACATATGACTCCGTTTATTTTATTTAATGAATATTATTTTTGAATATTCATTCGAGGACTCATGACTCCTCTTATTTACTAAATAATATTCTTTATTTTTTTAAAGAATAATGTTTCGATAATCAAACTTATTTTCGATTATTCAAATAAAGATCATACTTTCGTATAAGTATATCTATGGTTATTTATTATTCATTTCAAGTATGAGTTTTAAAACTCCTACCTCGATTATTTTTATAAAGATCACCCTTATGGGAATATTATTTAAATAATAATATTCAGATACTTTCTAACATATCGGGACTGATTTATTTTATTAAATCAGCGTTACTCTAGACATTCTTTAAAATGTTTTTGAGTCTTCAAAATGATTTTAAAAGTTAGGGCGGATCCCAAAACTCACTTTTATATTTAAGATCCTCCTTTCGAAGGGGATTTAAATACTCGCTCAAAACCTGAGGGATCCGGCTCTGTGGTGTGTTTTATATTCGTAACAAGGTTACTATTTTGATAAAAGAGTTTTTGATTACTTACCAAACACCCGGGAAGTAAAATTCTTGGAACAAGTTAATCCATTAACAGGCATCGCCTGGGAAATATTAGTGAGTTTTCCTTTCCAACTGAATACGACTTCTTGGTGGAGCCGTATCAACAAGTTTCTACTTGGGGAAAGGGGGGACGAGCTTTACATTTCAGAGTCATGGATTTCATCTGAACTAGGAGTGGCGTAAGTGGTCGAGTGGTGCCGGCCCAGCCTTATTATATTGGCCCAAATGGCCTGGAAGTTCCGCTAAGATGGTCCATTCCTTAGGAGTCCAGTGTTCGGTTGACAAGTAAATTCGACAGGTTCTCCTCTACATGTAGAAAATGGTGGGGTTGTACTACTACGACTGATCATCGTGAGTGGTCTTCCTGGCACGGAAAACTCCCGTAATGAGTTCATCATCCAATTGGATATTTCTGCAATACTACCCAGAGCACTTCGATAGAAAGGCTACGGCTGGGCGATTATTAAGTGTTGGCAGGGTTGAGTTTTCAAAATGATGTTTTCATCAAATGAAGTATCTCGTAACTTCATTTCATTTTGATGATATTTCAAAGATAGATTCTATACACGTTTTGTCGTGTAGCTTCATCTATGGGATGAGCTAATTATAACTTGAATGGTGGTAGTTCAAGTAGTATTCGGAAAAGATATAAGTATATTGGAGTATCTTGTAACTTCATCTTTTTAACTTATATCTATTTAATGATTATCTTATGCATGACAAAGATTTTCAGAAAAACGTTGAGACAAGGTTAGATATATGAGATCACCTTGCAACGATATTTTTATACAGTTATAAACTGGAACTCTGTGTATATTATACATGTTAGAGGATTTCAAAGATTGTGAAAAGTATATATGTATATATATACTGAATATTTTACGACTTGGTCGCGTTAAGATATCAACTTGGTTCATTTCTTTTTGACCAAAACTTTCATGAGTACTATGAGAATGCTCATATATTGTTAATTATTATACATATTATTTCGGTGGGCTTGTTGCTCACCCTTGCTTTCTTCTTTCATCATACAACATCAGATAGACAAGATGAACAAGACCAAACTCCCAATTCGCGAGCGGATAGGAAACGTTCCGCAGTTTCCTATAGGCGTTGATGTCGCTGTAGCTGAGGTATGAACTACCAATAGGCTGGGCTTTCAACTTTTGATGTACTAGACTTATGTATATTTATGAATTGTAATAATGGCAAAGGAATGTAAATTTATTCAGAAACCCTTTTGAGGTGAAATGGTTTCTAATTGTGGAGTAAAATGACTTGTGTTATTTTTGGTATTCATCTCTGAGACTATAACTTGTGGTTTGTTTTTGTATATTGTGTGGTCACAGTACGCATCAGTTGGTTGATTGTTAAGGTTAAGTATTATTAAGGGAAATAGAACTCGTGACAACCCGAATCCCCGACCCCGGATTTGGGGGTGTTACACTAACCATATTCTGATGACCTTTCTAGCTCTGATACAAATCAAGTTCTGATTCTAACGTGGCAGGATTTATTTACTTGATTTATTTTTTTGGTTATTCTCTCATTTGTCATATTTTTACAGAATATTGGTCACGTAGTGATAAAAATTTATTAAGTGGGAATAATTTTAAATTTTAAAAATAAAACTGAACTACCTTGACTAATGGGATTACTTGGTAAGTGGAACGGTTTTTCCTTGAAAAACTGCATGTGATAAGTAATGATTACCGAATACATGTGCCCATTAATTATCTTTTACTGCTGCATGTCTGACAGGTCTCCCAACAGTTACTTTTTCTACCATGTATAAGTAAAAGAGAGAAAAGATTGTAAAATCTTTTATTTACTTTCACATTTTATCTCTCTCTCTCTCTCTCTCTCTCTCTCTCTCTCTCATCTACTGACGATTTTTCATACAGACATTTTCTCAAACACCTTATAGGCAACTTTCTTTCTCACAAATTCTCATGGCACCCAAGGACATAATTTTCGATGGAGCAACGTTTGTTCCCAATAACTTCTCTGCTATTCTTAGCAAGTCAGAAGCACCCTCTGAACTTCACTTCATTCAGGACTTTCTTGCTGATCCTGATATTGGGTATGCTCTGACTCAACCCGAAGCAGTTTCTGGTACTCAAGTACTGGAGTTCTGGAGAAGCGGTGTGTATGATGATGGTGGTGCTTAAGGGTCCCCAAGTATCATTTTTTCATTTGGGGAGGATGAGTATGTTGTGACTTTGTCTACGGTTCCACAAGCACTGCAGCTACCTGAGAACTGTGTCTATTCCACTGTTGACAAACCAGTTCTTCAAAACATAATGGCCAATCTGGGATATGAAAGAACATTGGGAAAGCTGGGCCAGTTGAAGAGATCTTTTATTAGGAGGGAATGGAGTTTCTTCTTTGATTGCATAACTAAAGCTTTTGTAAACAAATGTTCTAATTTTGATGCAATTCCCATATTCAGCAAACAAATCGGGTATGCTCTCATAAATCAAACTGATTTTGACTATGCAAGTGCTATCTTAGGTTTTATTGGGGACAAAATGAATGAAGATAGATCTACTATTTATTTTGCTAGATTCTGTCAGTTTATTTTTAGTTTCTGTTGTGATAATAAGCCTCAAGGTTATGGTGAATTAATTTCATCATTCAGAATAGCTAAAAGAGCTTTTTCTGAATTATTATCTACTGATAATAAGAAGGCTGTGTTAAGACCCCTCTTAATTCCTTTATTTGTCAAACAAGCCTTAGTAACCTATGATCCTGTTAAGTACACTGCATTATACCCTGATGTTCAACCATCTGAACCTCATCCATCAGCACCTACCACCTCTACTCAACCACCACAAACTTCTCAACCTCAACCATCAGAACATACTGTGAGGACTTCATCTTCAAAGCCCAAGAGGACAAAGACTGTACCTCAGACACAACAGAAGAGAAGGAGGATTGTTCTGAGAGATGAGTCAGATAGTGTATAACAGGTTCCTGTGTCAGAACCTGTTGTCAAAGAAGCTGAGAAGGTCTCTTCTCAGAAGGATGATGATATTGGGAGTTCTAGGCCTCTAAAAAGGCTTAGAACAGCTCCTAAAGTCACCTTAAAAGCTAAAAGATTCAAAACATTGGCAAAAAGGCCTAAAGATTCTGGTAAAGGAATGGAAGCAACAGCTAAGGAAGGGGATCAGGAATCTCTGATCTCACAAGACCCTGTTGAAGCTCAAAATTCTCCTAGTGCTGATTCAGATCCTCATGCCACTCATCACTCACCACTACATGAGCCAGAATCTACTCACATTCCTACAGTTCCAGTATCTGCAGTAAATGCTGATACCCAGGGGCCAAGTGATAAAATTGGCAGTCATAACTTGGAAGTGCCTCAAGTTTTGCATCTAGAAGCTCCAACAATTCGAGTCACTCCACCAACAACACCAATTCCTGATGCTGATTTTCATCCAGAATTGCCTACAACACCTTCTCTGCATCTAGATACTGAAGATCATATTTTAGGTGAGCATCAGAATATGGATGTTGATCAGAACTTAGTTGGAGATCAGTCCTTAGAGGATGATGTTGAAGCATCCATAGCTTCTCATACTGTTCTTGTATCAGAAGATGCTGAAGCTGATGACTCTGTAAGTTCTGATGCTGCAAATATTGATGATACTGGTAATGCTGCTACAAATGTAGATGCTGATGCAGCTGGTCCATCAGGATATGCACCTCAACAAACTTTTCATAAAGCTGAGATAGTCAAGAAGCTTGTTACAGGGGAAACACCAGTACCTTGGAGTGAAACTCCTAGAGGACAGGAGTGGACTAAGGTTTGGAACACAGTTATCTTTTTTCCTTCTGAAAAGATTCTTGCTGATCATTTGGCAAAGGCTGATGAGTTGTTAGTCAATGAAGATTTCAAGACACAGTTAAGAGTTACTGCACTTACTACAAGGCACCTTCAAGGTCAACAGTCTGTAACTCAGGCCAAGGTGGACAAGATTCAAGAATCCTTAATGCAGCAAGATACGCTTGTCAAGCTGGACAAGAAAAGGTTTTTCAAACCTTCCTTTGATCAAATTACCAACATTGAGAAAACCCAAGAGAAGCAACAGTCTCAGATTGATGAAATTTTGAAAAATCAAGCTTCTCAGCAATCTCAACTCAATGAGATCCAATCCTCAGTGGAATTGCTTCTCTCTCTTCTTTTACCTGCTGATGCCAAAAAGGGGGAGAAAGTAATTAAGTCCAAATGCAAACCTGATAAGACACTGAAGAAAAAGGATGATGGTAATGACCCGGGAAACTCTGGAATGGGTGGAGGTCGTGGTCAAGGAGGAGGTCTCTCATCAAGTAGAGCTGGAACTACAAGTCATAGAACAAGTTCTGATACTGGGAGAAGAATAACTTCTGATACTGGTAAAAGGATAAGTTCTGATGAACTTTTGGATCTTGATGAAGAAATTTCAAGACAGCTATTTGTGAAAGAAAATCCAGGAATGGACTTTGAGAGTCTAATGGAAGAAGAAGCTAGACTTAAGTTAGAAAAGGTCAACTCCAAATCTGAAGCTTCTGTTATTAAAAAGAAACTTCCTACGGCTAAAGGCATTGTGATAAAAGAAAGGACAAATCCTGTGGCAACCAAGGCCAAATCACAATTGCAGATAGATCCAAGGTCCAAGGGCAACGAAAAAGTTGGTGAACCTGTAAAGGTTTATGTGCCTCCTGTGGATGAAGAAATTTCTGTTGAAGATGCTGATCTTACTCTGACTTCAAGGAAGATATCTAAGACAACCTCTGACATGGCTCAAGTTGTTCAGAGTTAAGATATAGTTAGTTATGATATAACAATAAAGCAAGCAACCTCTCACATAGCTCAAGTTGGCTTGATATCAGAAGATAAGTCAAAGGAAACCTCTGACATTGCTCATGTTAAATCCTCAAAGTTACTCCTACCAGGATTCACTAAAGCCAAACAGACTCAACCTTTGAAGACTGCAGCAAGTGGTTTTGAAGCAAGAGTGGTTACTGGAAAGGAAGCAATAGATAAATCTGGATTGGGTAGTGCTGATGAAAGAAGAGTACAGAACACAACCAATGAACCAACTTCCTTAAGTGAACCAGGTGTTGGAGCAACTCCTGAAAGATTGAATCAACTAGAATCTGTACAGATGGTCTACCATACCTTCTTGAAAGAACACATCTTGTTATATTTCATGACAGATGGAAGGGTTTACCATATAAGGGAAAATGCTATACCACTGAAGTATTTTGAGGAACTAGAACATGTTTTATTCTTACTTCAAGTGAATGACAGAATAACAGAAAGTGCTGCAAGTTATTTGAAGACTCAAATTCAGAGACAGAAAAGGCTTTATTCTGTAAAGTCTGACAGCACATACTGTCCCAAGTACAGAGATCACAAGGGTGATATTGTTGATATGAAGCCTAATACTACAAAGATCAGAACATATCTTGGTATTATTGGACTTGAATTCAATTTAGAGTCTGACAAAGCCTATGTCATAAGACTAGATCAGGAGTTGAGAAAAGCAAAAATTAATGATCTCAGATATGCTATCTTCCAAACTGGTGAAGATACTGCAGAACTTAAAGATGCTAAAAGGAGGATGATTGATGAACTCAGATATGCTGAGAGATGTTTATTAAAGAACTATCTCAGAACAACTCCTGACATCAAAGAGATCAGAAAGTGAAGCCAAGTCAAGATCTACAACTGCTCAAATTCTGATATGTATACAGACTGAAGTTGTTATCAGAAGTTAAAATTGGTAAAGCTTTAAGGACTGTAAGTTATAGTTATTTAGTCAAATTCTCATGCATTTGTACTTAATGTTTTTGACATCATCAAATATCTGTTAAACTTGTATGTTATGCTAATTTACAAGTTGGGGGAGATTGTTAGATATATTTGATAATATCATGTCTAATATGATTTATGTTTAGTTTTCAGATCTTACTTAAATAGGACAAATCAGTACTTAACTGAAATCAACACTTATACTGAAGTCAGAACTTAAGTTATCAGTACTTAAGATTTAGGAGATATTTATCAGGAGATAATATCAGGACTTAAGGAAACTTTCAGATAAGGAAGGCGGCTGATTGAAAGGAAAGAAGATCAAGACAAATGTAAGAAGAACTATGCATGAAGAAGGAATTCTGTGAAGAATGGAATACTTGGAAGAAAAGATATCTGATTGATATATTTTAGGAAGCAGAATTATATTCCATATCAATTAATAATTATCTTGTAACTGTGTAGTATATAAACACAGACATAGGGTTTATACTATAAGTATTATCATTATCGAGAATATTATTAATTGTAACCCTAGCAGCTCTCGTGATATTTGTTCATCATTGAGAGAGGATAGTTCCATATTGTAACAGAGTTTATTATATTGACTAAAGTCTGTTTTCCGTTACTTGAGTTCTTGAGTTCGATTTGATTGTGATAAACACTGTATTCAACACCCTTCTACAGTGTGTGTGACCTAACAAACCTCCAGGCTTTGTAGATTCAAAATTTCCAAATCATGTCTATAGGCTTGATAAAACACTTTATGGCCTTAAGCAAGCTCCAAGAGCATGGTATGAGACTTTAGCTCAATTCCTTCTGGAAAGTGGATTTCACAGAGGTACAATTGATAAAACACTGTTCTACCTCAACCATGGAAATGACTTACTTTTGGTACAGATATATGTTGATGATATCATATTTGCTTCTACAAATGCCAAACTATGTGAAAGGTTTGCAAAGCTAATATAGTTAAGATATCAAATGAGTATGATGGGAGAACTTAGCTATTTTTTGGGACTTCAAGCAATTTACTGAAGAAATTTGGAATGCAAGATTGTTCAACTGCATCCACTCCCATGGCCACTACAACCAAGTTAGAGAAAGATACTGGTTCATCAGTAGATATTACTAACTATAGAGGTATGATTGGCTCTTTACTCTATTTAACTACAAGTAGACCTGATATCATGTATGCTACCTGTCTTTATGCAAGATTTCAGGCTGATCCAAGAGAACTTCATCTTATAGCTATGAAAAGAATTTTCAAGTACCTCAAGGGTACAGTTGATCTATGATTGTGGTATCCTAGAGAATCAGACTTTAAGCTAATAGGTTACTCAGATGCAGATTTTGCAGGATGCAAAATAGACAGGAAAAACACTAGTGGAAGCTGCCAATTTCTTGGAGGCAGATTGGTTTCTTAGTTTAGCAAGAAACAGAAATCAATTTCCACATCAACTGTAGAAGCAGAATAAATTGCTGCAGGAAGCTATTATGCACAGATTCTTTGGATGAAGAATCAATTACTGGACTATGGGTTAGAATTTTCTAAAATACCTATTTACTGTGATAATCAAAGTGCTATACTATGACAGGTAATCCAGTACAACACTCAATGACAAAGCACATCAGCATTATGTACCATTTCATAAGGGAACATGTGATGGAAGGTACAGTAGAATTACATTTTGTTTCAAAATATCAACAACTAGCAGATATCTTCACAAAATCACTATATGAAGCTACTTTTACTAGACTGGTAAATGAACTTGTAATGGTTTCAGGTTCTTTCTCTAAATCTGCTTAGTTTTTGTTCTCATGCATCAGACTTTATGATCGGTGTTTACAGATTGTCTTATCTTCATGTAATCTGTGCTTAAATTATAATACATTAAATGCTGATTGTTATCTGATGTGGATCTATATACTCTGATAGTGATTTGAATGTTCCGTGACTATTCAATCCAATGAGGATTACTGTGTTAGATGCTGACCTGGTAGTCTTTAACATACTAGAAATCCCATGTTTGAATTAGTTGTTTATGTGGAAATTCATTAACACAAGCAAATTCTGATTTTGAGCTTAGTCAAATTTACTGTGTGCATCTTATTACTAAGTCACAAACTAGATTCTTGCTTCTTATCTGTCAAATTCTGATGTCAGTAAATCTTAAGGATGAACCACATGCTTGATAAGCCTCACTTATCTGAAGAAAAGAAAAGAAAAGAAAATTGAAGTCAGGTACTCCTCTGAGATCTAGAGTAAATATGTGGAAGGGAAGATCCAAGTGCATTACTGGTATTAAGTTATATGCATTCGAAAAACAAATAAATTTTTCTCGGTGACTTTTCACATTCTCTGATTACTGGAGAAATACTCTGATAATAACATAAATTGTGATAGCACTTGTGACTCACTTACACTGAGAAGCCACTGTAAAAAGGAATTTCAAAATATGCATAAAATGAGCACAAACAGGTGAGGTAGACTCTTGCATAAATTTATTCTATAGTAGACTTCATTATTAATGACAGATTTTAAGCACTTTTCTTAGTTATGCCTTATTTCTAAGATATACTGAAATTTATCAGACTTTAATCTTTATCTGATATTCTGCTAATGCATACACTATCACTCCATATGAATGATGAAAATTACTGTGGTGATTAAGTTGTTTTATATAAACAGTTAAGTGTCATATGCATAAATTCTGAGGACAAGTTCTGATGATTAAACTCTGAAAAAACAAGTCAGTATTTGTATGAAGAATCACAGTAACAAACATTCACTTTTTGAGTACATAAGCCATGTTCTGATGTCCGTTAAATTCTGATGTTAGTCAAGTTCTGATGCAAATCCTGATGGAAACTCTGATGCTTATGTGGCATTATTTATTTACTTGACTTATTTGTGGTAAATACTGAAATGGTCATATTTTATCAGAATATAATTAAGTGAGATAAAAACAATCATAATCATTTGGTTAAGTGGGAAACGTGTTTGTCTTGAAAAACTGCATGTGCACATTAATTACTGCTTAGTTCTCGTGCCCACTAACTTCTGCTTTAACTTTTTACTGACTGTTCACATGTTGCCAGGTGTAAATTGTCTGCCATGCTTCAAAAATATAGTTGTTATCACATGGGCTGTATAAATAAGAGAGTTAAAAGATTTTCTAATATTTTACCTACTTTTCTTATTCTCTCATCTCTCTTATTTTCTCTCACCCATTAATATTCTCTGAAGCTATTTTTCATACAGGCATTTTATCAAACACCTTGCAAACACTCTTTTTCTCATTTGATTTTTCACGGAAATGGCGCCAAAAGACATTGTTTTCAATGGAGCTAAGTTTGTTCCCAACAACTACTTGGCTATTCTTAGCAAGGGTGAAGCTCCATCAGAACTTCACTTCATTCATGACTTCCTTGCTAACTCTGAGATTGGGTATGCTTTGACCCAACCAGAAGCAATCTCTGGAACTCAAGTGCCAGAGTTTTGGAGAAGTGGCATGTATGATGATGGTGGTGCTCATGGGTCCCCAAGTATTATCTTTTCAACATGGGAGGATGAGCATGTAGTGACTTTAGCTACAGTTCGACAGGCTCTACATTTTCCATAAAACTGTGTCTACAGTTCAACAGTTGAGGAGCCTGCTCTTCAACAGATGATGGCCAATCTGGGGTATGAAAAGACTTTGGAAAAGCTGGTTCAATTGAAGAGACCTCACATAAGAAGGGAATGAAGTTTATTCTTTGACTGCATCACAAAGGCCTTTGCCAACAAATGTTCTAATTTTGATGTAATCCCAATTCTCAGTGAACAAATCGGGTATGCTCTCATTAATCAAACTCATTTTGATTATGCAAGTGCTATTTTAGGATTTATTGGGGATAGGATGACAGAAGATAGAAATACAGTTTACTTTGCTAGATTCTGTCAGCTTATTTATAGTTTTTGTTGCTCTGTTGCACCCCAACTAGAAAGTGAGTTAATTGAACCATTTAAACTTGCTAAGAGAGCCTTTACTGACTTATTATCTACTGATAATAAGAAGACTGTTTTGAGACTCCTCCAAATTCCTACATCTGTCAAACAAGTCTTGGTAAATTCTGATCCAACCACCTATGCTGCCTTATATCCTGATGTCCAACCAACCCAACCTCCATTAACACCTCCAACAACTACACAACCAACCACCTCTCAACCTCAACCTACCATCAGAACTTACTTCCAACCATCAGCTCAATCTTCACAACAACAACCATCTGCTAAAACATCAAGATCTAAACCTTCTAAGAGGGCAAATTCTGTTCCTCAACCTCCATCATATAGAAGGAAGATGATTCTCAGGGATGAATCTGATAGTGAAGAGGAAGCACAGGTTCATGTATCAGAACTTGTGACTGTTGAAGCTGAAACTGTGATTTTTCAGAAAGAAACAGAAGCTGAAGAGTCAACCCAACAGATAAATGCTGAAGCTGAGGGTTCAGGTAATTTAAAGAGAAAGAGAACTGCTAGTTCTGATGCTCAAGCAACTCCTTCATTATCAAGGAGATTGAAGAAAATGAGGGCTAGGAGGCATTTGGCTAAGCCTCCATCAGAAGATATTGAAGAAGCTGAGGAAGGGGATCATGAATCTCTGATCTCAAAAGAGCCAATTATCATTGAATCCCTTCTAGAAACAAAAGACACTGTTCCCGATACAGTGCTCACCCCTCCTGTCTCTCCAATAAAAGCAACAGATGATGCTGAAGAACAAACAACAAGTTCTGAAATAGATATTCACAATCTGAATATTCCTACTGTTCTTTATCAGGAAGCTCCTATAGCAGCTCAAACATCTCCAACTCATTCTCCAATCTTAAATGCTGAGATACCATCCACACCAATTCATGATCAGGAACCTGAAAATCAGAATTTAGATGAGGGAGTTCCAGAATCTCCCATTGCCTCACATACACTTGTCTTATCAGAGAATGATGAGTCTTCTTTCACTACTGGAGACAGTGTTTCTGTTAATACTCCAGCTCCCATTCTGGGAAAGGAAGCAATTATTGAGAAATTTGTTGAACGAGCTGCTCCTATTCCTTGGGAAGCTACTCACAGAGGTGTGGAGTGGACCAAGAAGTGGAATGAAACTGATTTCATTCCAAGCTCCAAAGTACTGACATACCATATTGGAAAAGCTGATGAGTTGCTCACAAATTCTGATTTCAAGACACAACTCAAAGTCACAGCTCTGTCTACCAAAAATCTTCAAGGTCTACACTCTGCTACTCATGAAAAGGTTGACAAACTTCTTGAAAAGGCTAAAAAGCTGGATATAAAGACCAAGCTTGACAAAAAGAGGTTTATCAGACCTATTTCTGAGAAAGTTGAAGCCATTGAGAAGATGCAAGGGAAGGAACAGGCTCAAATTACCGAGGTCCTATAAAATCAAGCCTCTCAGAAAGCTCAATTGGATGAAATCCAATCTTCAATTGAACTTCTTCTCTCTCTCCTACTACCTGATGATGCCAAAAAGGGGGAGAAGATAATTAGGTCCAAATGCTCTAATGATCAAGTACTGAAGAAGAAAGATGATGAAGCTGATGACCAGGGAAACCCTAGCAAGGGTAGAGGTCAAGTTCAAGGTAAATAGCACAACAACAAGGTTTTTTCTATGAAACTAATTACTGATGCAAGTAAGTCTTCTATTCAAAAGAAGACAAGTTCTGAAGCTGCTCAAACTCAAAATCTGATAGCAAGTGCTGATAATAAAAATCTGATGTCAAGTTCTGATGAGCAAAGTCTGATGACAAAGCCTGATGTTCTGATACAAGGTGGAAGTCAAGACTCTCCAAAATTTATGCAAACTCTGAAGCTCAAGAGAAAGCAGACTACTGTCTACTACAAAGATCCCAAGATTCAGACGCTTGATGAAGAAATTGCTAGAAGATTATTTCTGAAGCATAATCCTGGAATGGATTTAGAAAATCTCAAGGAGGAAGAAGCTAGATTTAAAGCTGAAAAGACAAAGCCTCTTGTGCAAAATCCTGATGAAACCAGTGTGCAAAATGGTTCAAGTTACTGATGATACTCTTGCTGAAGATGAAGATGTTCAAACTTTGAAAAGAATGAAGATTTTTGAAGAATCAAAGATAACCTCTGACAAGGCTCAAGTTGTTCAGAGTGAAGAATTGCAAGCTACAACAAAAAGACAAAGTCATCAAGACATCAACCTCTGACATAGCTCAAGTTGATTTAGACAAGATGAAAGTAGCTGACAAAAAGAAACTCCTATGGAAGAATATCAAACCATCAGATCCAAAGAAAAGCCAATTATTATATGATTTCATGACTGTTGGATTGAAAGCCAGAGAAGCAAGAGACAGAGATGGACTAGGTTCTGATGAATCTAAAATCAAGACAGGAGTTGAAGTGCTTACTAGAGATCCATTTTTGTTAACTGACAAACCTCTTGAAGATGTTACGCAAAAACACCTTGATAAGGTTATCTCTGTTCAAGTGATACTGGATGCTCATGACAAGCACAATGTCAAGGAAAATCTGATTCTATTTCTTGAAGATGGAAGGACATATCAGATGTCAGAATCAGATGTGCTAAACGAATCTTTGAAAGAACTTAAATTCTTTCATTACCTTTTAGAGGTAAAGTCTGATATTACCAGGAGATGGTCAGAATTTATAATGAAGGCCATAAAAGATAAAGCTAAAATTTATGGTTCAAGGGTTACATAATTCAATCCTAATATTGTTGAAGATGATGGAAGTGAGATTCCAATGAAGAAGGATTCTGCTAAGCTTGAAATGATATTGAAAGAGAAATGTCTATGCTATAATGAAGATTCTTCTCATCCAAGGGTAATAAGACTGAATGATGGTTTAGAAAGAAACCATATCTCTGCTTTAAGGACTACAATCTACCAGATTGGAAGTCAGAATAAAGAGATGAAGCAAGTCAAGACTACACTATCTCAAGTCGTGAGAATTAAAGAAGAAAAGCTGATATCAAACTTTGTCAAGAATCACTTTGGATTCAGATTGACTCAGTGAGATTGGTAAAAGCTACAAGGACTGTAAGTTGTAGTTAGTTATCTAGTTAAACTCTTATTGCATTTGTACTTAAAATGTTTTTGACATCATCAAATCTATTAACTTGTATATTTTGCATAATTTACAAGTTGGGGGAGATTGTTAGATATATTTGAGATGTCATGTCTAATATGATTTGTGTTTAGTTTTCAGAACTTAACAACAGGACAAATCAGGACTTACTGGAAGTCAAAACTTAATATCAGAACTTAAGGTCATATCAGAACTTAAGTGCGGGAAGACTTTCAGATAAGGAATGAAGCTGATTTACAGGAGAAGATCAAGACTAAAACAAAAGAAGATATGTATGGAAAGAGTTAGAAGACTGGAAGACTTGTACAAGATATCTGATTGATATATTTTAGGAGACAGAATTATATTCCATATCAGTTAGAATATATCTTGTAACTGTGTACTATATAAACACAGACTTAGGGTTTACACTATATGTGTTATCATTATTGAGAGGATTATACATTATAACCTAGCATCTCTTAGTGATATTTGTTCATCATTGAGAGAGAACATCAGTTCATATTGTAACAGAGTTTATTGAATATACTTGATCTTTGTTACATACTTGTGTTAAATCGATCTGATTGTATAAAAACTGTATTCAACCCCCTTCTACAGTGTTATGTGACCTAACAGACATCTGTAAATGGATAAGGACCAACACACTCCTACACCATCCGTACTTAGACACGTGTAAAGAATCCACAGGTCCTAGGTGTCTACCCTCCACAAGGATGGACAACCTTGATTGAAAGGTACCAACCCCCAAACCCTAACGCTAGCCTATAAATAGTCCAAGAAAGAAGGTTTGGGGGTTACGCTCTCTTACACATAAATATATACACATAACCACCTTGCATTCCTATCTATCTTCATCTTCCCCAAACGCGAATTCTTACTCTCACACCGGAGGTGCTGCGGGGCTCAAACCCCCCTCCGGTATTATTTTGCATACACCCTACGACAGCCACACCACAACCACTGTGAGGGTCCAGGCACGACGTCAGAAGGAGCATCCCCGAACATCGGAATTATCAATACTGTATAAAGACAATTATTTTATCAAAATCTTGAACATAATATGTATATCATGTAGAATATTATAAAAACACTTTAGGAAATATCTTTAGTTTGCGGAACATTTGTTCAGTCTACAAAACATACATTCTACTAATTAAATCTAAACGATCTTCAACCATTTTAATGAATTCATGATATTTGTAAAACATACTGTTAGGGCACAAAACATGCGCTAAAAAAATCACGCAAGTATACGCGTTCGCAAGTAATATAGAATGATTCCTAGTTCGTTCCCATAGAGACTCTAACTAATTATATTTAATTAACACTTACTCACCAATGTATGATTACTCTTCAATTTCATGACAATAACAATTAAGGTTGATTAACTAATATTAACTACGAGAATTAAACACTTAAATTATCAATATTAAACACACATGAGATTATAACTTCATTAATACTTCATTCAATGGTTATTGTTATTACTCTTAGCATGTAATGGTGATGATATTAATCGAATAACACGAAACTGATAAATGACAACTTTCGTTGTACGAATACTATTCTACCAAGCATCCACAATTAAGATAGAAGTTGAATAGGCATCAATTATGTTGAGATCCTATATGTCTACAGAATTTGACAACATAACGATTTAAGCGAAGTTATTCATTATGATTACACAGGGCAAGTAAAAAGGTTAGAGTTACCCACTAATCATGCATACAATACATGAACCTATGCTAGCATGGCAAGTTCTAAATCTCAAGATTCACTGTCGCTGTAATAACCCCAAAAATTTTGGACTTTTTGTAAACCTTATGAATAGTGATTTTGCTGATTATGCTGAATAAGAAAACTTTTTATGCCACACAATGTAGCAGTTCTTTTATTGATATTCTGAGGTCTTATAGTACTTTATATGGTATATAAGTGTATGTAAAGATCGTCAGAATCCAAATCCGAACACTTTGATTTTTCCCAAAAATCCACCAGATACCGAAAGAATTGAGTATAAGGTAACATGATAAAAAAGATTTAAATTCAAGGATTTTTAGAGAGGATCATAAAAGGAATATAAAATATTGAGAAAGGTTTAGGGGAACCTAAGTAATAAGATCCCAGGTATGATCCCTCAAACGATAAACGAGAACGGAAGTTAAGCGAACTGTATAACAGATAAGCGGTCATTAGTCAAGTAATTAGGGGTTAATCAAAGAGGTTAGTGGATGATGATGTTATCACACCAACAAGAAGAAGACAAGTGTAAGAGGATGACATGAGAAAGATAACATAGGCATGGTGACATAAGTATGACAAATGGAGGGATTGGTTGGTTGATTGTGAGCCACACAATTTTTACCATGGTAATAATCTAATTAACAACAAAAGGAAGTAACCAAGCTAAACACCACACAAATCATTTAATCAAAGTAGAAACATTTTTACTTCACTTTTTCTTCCCTTGCTCTCGGCCAAAACCAGAGCAACAACTTAAAATTACCATATCTCCTTCAATACTCACTCGAATGTTATATTCTATAGCTCGTTGGAAAGGTATTTAGATGGCCTACAACTCTTGTTCACAAGTCTCGTCCAAATAAGCATGGTAAGACCCTAATTTTTACAGTTCTTTAAATCGGACTTTTAGAAACTTCAAAAACTAACTTTGTGTTCTTGATTTCTTTGTAAAAATCAAGCTTGTAGGATGTTAGATTAAGGCTCCCTAAGGCTTCCTAACAACTTAACACCTACCAAGGAAGGTATCAACTTCAAACCCTAGCTTTGATTTTATGATTCCATTAAGTTTTATTGAAGCATTGTTAGTATTAAGGCTTGATCTTTGATTATAAGTAGTTTTGGTGGATTTGTATTGGTTTTGAATATTGGGTCTTTGATTGGTCGGATAAATTGGTAAAACTTGGAGTTGGGGACTGAGTTTGTAGTATGATGGTTGAATATTGTTGTATTGGTGGTTATGAGTGAATTGATGATAATTTAGAGTGTTAATTAAATTGGAAATCGCGTAAACATAAACGTCATAATGCCCGATTTTCCTTAACTGTTCTGTTCTTAACTTTAGGACCCGTGAACTCACTGAAAGATTCTAACCTTTTCCATGTTTAGATAGTTCATGTTACGAGCTTCGTTTTGATATGTGGTTTACTTGAATCCGATGTACGGTTTAGGAGAAACGAGCGTTTTAAGTAACGGCGTTTCGCGAACGAACCATTACCCCTCGCCTTACTTTGAAACCTTGGTTAAGGCCCTTAAATGACTAATTGGAGTATGAAATAATTATGTAAAGTGGACTAGGTTGTTAGTAGGGTATTCGCGAAAGCGTCGCCTTAAAATTCGTAGGGTTAGCGTAGAAATGGTGGACCTGAGGGTACTGGAACGACTTATGTGATTTGTTAAGCGTAGAAATGACCATAAGCAAACGTTAGGGTTCAATTGGTTCAAGTCTAGTTTTTTAAGCGACCGTGGTTTAATCCTGGCTTATGATGTTGTTCATAGGTTACCGGACCCACTCTAAGCTTAAGTCTACCCCGGAGCACTCAGGCAAGTTTTCTACCCGTTATACTGTTGTTGTGATGTATATATGTATATGCATTATCTTGTGATAAGTGCATTATTATTATTAGAAAATCTTGCGATATATTGGAGCATGTTGATATGATATATATGCATGTCTGTTTCTTAATCTTGATATCTAATTGTGGATTCAATTGCTTATAAGTTGCATAATACCTATGCTAGTGATAAGCAGTAATTGCGTATACCCTTAGTATAGGGGACCCGAAGGTGAACATTTTTCTAAACCAGGAGTCGATGTTTCCGAGTATAATATATGTATATTTATATATATATATAAATAGTTTTCAAAACTATTAATCGAATAAGGTTTATTCGATAACTTTATTTATTTAATGAATATTATTTTGAATATTCATTCGAGGACTTATGACTCCGCTTATTTATTTAATGAATATTATATTGAATATTAATTCGAGGACTTATGACTCCGCTTATTTATTTAATGAATATTATCTTGAATATTCATTCAAGGACTTATGACTCCGCTTATTTTATTTAATGAATATTGTTTTGAATATTCATTCAAGGACTTATGACTTCGCTTATTTATTAAATAATATTCTTTATTTTGATTAAAGAATAAGGTTTTGATATTTCAAACTTATTTTCGATTATTCAAATAAAGAACATATTTTCGTATATAAGTATATCTTTGGTTATTTATTATTCAATTCAAGTATGAGCTTTTAAAACTTTCACTTCATTTATTTTTATAAAGATCATCCTTTATGGGAATATTATTTAAATAATAATATTCAGATATTCTCCAACATATCGGGACTGATTTATTTTATTAAATCAGCATCACTCCAAACATTCTCAAAAATGTTTTCGAGTCTTCAAAATGATTTTAAAAGTTAAAGCGGATCCCAAAAATCATTTTCAAATTTAAGATCTTCCTTCGAAGGGGACTTGAATACTCGCTCAAAAATCTGAGGGATCCGGCTCTGTGATGTATTTTATATTCGCAACAAGGTTGCTGTTTTGATAAAAGAGTTTTTGATTACTTACCCAACACTCGGGAAGTAAAATTCTTGGAACAAGTTAATCCATTAACAGGCATCGCCTGGGAAATATCGGTGAGTTTTCCTTTCCAACTAGATACGACTTTTTGGTGGAGCCGTATCAACAAGTTTCTACTTGGGGAAAGTGGGAACGAGCTTTACGTTTCAGAGTTATGGATTTCATCTGAACTAGGAGTGGCGTAAGTGGTCGAGTGGCACCGACCCAGTCTTATTATATTGGACCAAATGGCCCGGAAGTTCCGCTAAGACGGTCCATTCCTTAGGAGTCCAGTGTTCGGTTGACAAGTAAATCCGACTGTTCTCCTCTACATGTAGAAAATGGTGGGGTTGCACTACTGCGACTGATCATCGTGAGTGGTCTTCCTGGCGCGAAAAACTCCCGTAATGAGTTCATCATCCAATTGGATATTTCTGCAACACTACCCAGAGCACTTCGATAGATAGGCTACGGCTGGGCGATTGTTAAGTGTTGGCAGGGTCGAGTTTTCAAAATGATGTTTTCATCAAATGAAGTATCTCATAACTTCATTTCATTTTGATGATATTTCAAAGATTAATTATATACAAGTTTTGTCGTGTAGCTTCATCTATAGTATGAACTAATTATAACTTGAATGGTGGTAGTTCAAGTAGTATTCGGAAAAGATATAAGTATATTGGAGTATCTTGTAACTTCATCTTTTCAACTTATATCTAGTTTATGATTATCTTATGAATGACAAAGGTTTTCAGAAAAACGTTGAGACAAGGTTAGATATATGAGATCACCTTGCAACGATATTTTTATACATTTATAAACCGGAACTTTGTGTATATTATGCCTGGCAGAGTATTTCAAAGATTTTGAAAAGTATATATGTATATACTAAATATTTTGCGACTTGGTCGCGTTAAGATATCAATTTGGTTCATTTCTTTTTAACCAAGACTTTCTTGAGTACTATGAGAATGCTCATATATTGTAAATTATTATACATACTATTTCGGTGGGCTTGTTGCTCACCCTTGCTTTCTTCTTTCATCACACAACATCAGATAGACAAGATGAATAGGACCAAGCTCCCAATTCGTGAGCGGATAGGAAACGTTCCGCAGTTTCCTATAGGCGTTTATATGTTCCTATCCGCTATCTTATATATTCGCAATGCACATAAGACGAATAAGCACAACCTATACTAGATATCATACAATCACCACATACCAAGGTATTAAACAATTAACTAAAGAAATCCAAAGTAAATCCGCTATGACCCCATGATCACGATTAGCCCATGATAGAACTCATCGTCACCATGAGTTCATATGAAAACATGATATAAACACAATAATATAATCTAATAAAAATACTTAATAAAAACAGAGTACGTCACAAGAGTATTAACGTTCAAAGAGTAAAGAAAACTAGCATCCACTGTTACAACGAATTAAAAGAATCACAAGATAAACGTATGCTTCCTCTTCTGCATTGTTGCGTGCTAAAACGATCTTCTTAATCTTCTCTCCTTGTTGCTTGTTCTTCAAAACGTCTCCCAAGATTACTTATATAAGAGTCCACATGAAATAGCAGTCGTAGAAGCCCAATAGAACTCGAATTAGAAATTCCAGAATCTAAAATTCTGACCCCAGACGGCCGCCTCCAATCTCCACGCGGGCGCCTGCTCACCAGGCGGTCGCCTCCAATCTCCACGCGGGCGCCTGCTCACCAGGCGGTCGCCTGCTCTTTCCAGGCGGGCGCCTGCATACCTTCTGGAAAATTCTCACATTTACTTCTGATTTTGCTGAATTCTTCGCACAACTCCCCGCAACTGATTCCAAGTACTTCCCTAGGCTTATTTCGATGAAATTCTCCTGTCTAAACAATTTATACCCTGAAATACAAAAACACTCAAAATGCGTTAAAAACACCAAATACTCGAGTGCAAGACACCAATTCAAGCCGTTATGAGATGCTCTAAGGGGTATAAAATGTCACTTATCACACCCCCAAACTTAAATCGATGTTTGTCCTCAAGTAGCACATACTCAAACTCAGAATAATATATGCATGAATGCAAACTACATGAAATGCAGCGATCCCCATCGCGATGACTAAACCAATCAATATATGACATATCAACAAATGTAATTAGGCGACTAAAGATCAATCAAACCAAGAAAGCTAACATACAACTAGAAATGTGGTGTGTGTGTGCGAATGCTTAACAGATATGCTTCGAAACTAGATCAATCATCATAATCTAATTATCCTCATGGCAATCACAAGATTATACGAAGAATATATTCTAGACACAAAATGACCTATAGCACTTCAAGATCATTGGAGTTTATTACGGAATCATGCTTTTATTCAACACATAACAAATGCTTATTTGATCGTGCAATAAGTGAGGTCCACAAAAGATTTATGCAATGGTATCCAATTAGCGAGCGTTAGGTTAGCAGATCCCAAACTATAAAAGCCTTAGGTCACTAGGCACAAAGTCCCCTAAGAACTTAATAACTCGAATACGAAAGAGCTCACTCGTGATCAATTATGCATTAAACCATATTTTTTCATCTTTTTTTTTCCATTTTTTCTATATAATTTTTCTATTTTTTTTTATTTCTGAGCAAGTGCATTTCGCTCCATCTTGCTCAACCCTAGACTACTCGTATACAATACGAGCCGGCTACTAGCCATTTGACACCTAGCCACAACTAGCAATGAATTCCAATTTTTACTCCAATTTTATCTTTTCATGCCTTTTATCATTAAAAGCCTATAATACCTTCTAAGCATAAGCAATAGATTAACCTCAAAAATCATCAAATCATGACAATAATCTAGTTCTTAAGCATACTCTAAGACTTAGTAAAATTACAAGTGTTTCTAGCATGCATGCCAACCTAACAAGATTCAACATCACTCTAACGCTATCACTACACTCGCTTTAATATCACATATCAATCGATAAAGCAACACAAAAGGGATCATGGTATATGCATGAGCTATATGACATGATAAATAAAGCTATAAAATAAAAAAAACTGTATTTAAAAAAAACTATATGGCAAAATATGCAACTATATGAGCTAAACTATCATGAAAATGCAACTATATGACACACACACAAATATGTTCCTTAACTACCACCCCCAAAATTAAAATCTTCACTGTCCCCAGTGAAGGTAATAGAAAGGAACACAGGGTATACCTACTCAAAAGAATCATCATCATCATCACCCTCAGAGGGTGGAGTGTCAGGAGGTGGATAAGCAGAATCCTCACCAAAAACGGGCCACTGGATGTCAGCTCCAAGGCCTCTAAATGCAGTCCCAAGCGCTAGGGTGAGCTCCTGCACAAACCTACTCTACGACTCATATATCGCATCCATCCTCCTCGAAAGCCTCCTGTACTAGACATCAGCCAATCCTGAACCATCTCCTCCCTGGCCTCTGGAAGAACCTGCCTCCCCCTGTGCCAGACTGGGCCTAGCCATGGTAGCACCAGCTGCTGGACGTCCTCCTGAAAGGTGATATCCCAAACCATGTAACTCAGGTTCTCCACCCGTCCAATCCTGCATCGCATTCAGCATCGATGAATCAATAGGAGCGGCCGACATCTGCAGCTGCTCATAAGAAGGCCAGTGGACTCCAACAGCCTTGCACAACTTTATGACAATAGAGGTATAGGGGATATTGTACTGCGACTTCCCCCTCAAAAACTTGAAAATCCCTTGGTAGATAAACTCACCAAGGTCCACATAATACTCCTCATTCAGAATCCCCCATAACAACTTGGCTCTCTCAACTGTAACCTCATGTGCATGCAAAGAAGGAAGAATATTAGCACAAATAAATGCATTCCATGCACGAGCATACCTGTTCATGGCGACAGCAGGGAAAGAACGATAATCATTGGATCCCCTCTTAAACTTCCACACCGTGCCTGGCTGATAGAGAGTAGCAATAATCAAATCTGAGTCAAAATCCTCAGGGGCCTTTTCATTCCAATTCTCCTCCTGGGGTTTCCTTTGTCGCTGCCCAATAACCCGGTGAATTGCCTCGGGCTGATAATCAACAGTAAGCACACGAACAACAGAATACCGATTCTTGTAACACCCCCAAATCCGGGGTCGGGGATCCGGGTTGTCACGAGTTCCATTTCCCTTAATAACACTTAATCTTAATAAACAACCAACTATTGCGTACTATGACCCAACAATATATACACACCACAAGTTATAGTCTCAGAGATGAATACCAAAAATAACACAAGTCATTTGATTCCACAATTATAAGCCATTACACCTCAAAAGGGTTTCTGAATAAATTTACATTTCTTTGCCATTATTACAATTCATATAGATACATAAGTCTGGTACATCAGAAGTTGAAAGCCTAGCCTATTGGTAATTCCTACCTCAGCTACAGCGGCATCAACGCCTACAGGAAACTGCGGAACGTTTCCTATCCGCTCGCAAATTGGGAGCTTGGTCCTGTTCATCTTGTCTATCTGTTGTTGTGTGATGAAAGAAGAAAACAAGGGTGAGCAACAAGCCCACCGAAATAATATGTATAATAATTAACAATATATGAGCATTCTCATAGTACTCAAGAAAGTCTTGGTCAAGAAGAAATGAACCAAGTTGATATCTTAACGCGACCAAGTCGCAAAAAATTCAGTATATATATACATATATACTTTTCACAATCTTTGAAATCCTCTGACATGTATAATATACACAGAGTTCCAGTTTATAACTGTATAAAAAAAATATTGTTGCAAGGTGATCTCATATATCTAACCTTGTCTCAACGTTTTTCTGAAAATCTTTGTCATGCATAAGATAATCATTAACTAGATATAAGTTGAAAAGATGAAGTTACAAGATACTCCAATATACTTATATCTTTTTCCGAATACTACTTGAACTACCATTGTTCAAGGTATAAATAGTTCATCCCATAGATGAAGCTACACGACAAAACTTGTATAGAATCAATCTTAGAAATATCATCAAAATGAAATGAAGTTACGAGATACTTCATTTGATGAAAACATCATTTTGAAAACTCGACCCTGCCAACATTTAACAATCGCCCAGCCGTAGCCTTTCTATCGAAGTGCTCTGGGTAGTGTTGCAGAAATATCCAATTGGGTGATGAACTCATTATGGGAGTTTGCCGCGCCAGGAAGACCACTCACATTGATCAGTCGCAGTAGTGCAACTCCACCATTTTCTACATGTAGAGGAGAACAGTCGGATTTACTTGTCAACCGAACACTAGACTCCTAAGGAATGGACCGTCTTAGCGGAACTTCCAGGCCATTTGGGCCAATAAAATAAGGATGGGCCGGCGCCACTCGACCACTTACGCCACTCCTAGTTCTGATGAAATCCATGACTCTGAAACGTAAAGCTCGTCCCCCCTTTCCCCAAGTAGAAACTTGTTGATACGGCTCCACCAAGAAGTCGTATCTAGTTGGAAAAGAAAACTCACCAATATTTCCCAGGCGATGCCTGTTAATGGATTAACTTGTTCCAAGAATTTTACTTCCCGAGTGTTGGGTAAGTAATCAAAAACTCTTTTATCAAAACAGCAACCTTATTGCGAATATAAAATACACCACAGAGCCGGATCCCTAAGGTTTTGAGCGAGTATTTTAATCCCCTTCGAAAGGAAGATCTTAAATATAAAAAAATGAGTTTTGGGATCCTCCCTAACCTTTAAAAATTATTTTGAAGACTCGAAAACATTTTAAGAATGTTTGGAGTAATGGTGATTTAATGAAATAAACCAGTCCCGATATATTAGAAAATATCTGAATATTATTATTTAAATAATATTCCCATAAGGATAATCCTTATAAAAATAATTGAAGTAGAAGTTTTAAAACTTATACTTGAAATGAATAATAAATGACCAAAGATGTACTTATACGAAAGTACGATCTTTATTTGAATAATCGAAAATAAGTTTGATTATCGAAATATTATTTTTAAATAAAATAAAGAATATTATTTAATAAATAAGCGGAGTCATAAGTCCTCAAATGAATATTCAAAATAATATTCATTAAATAAAATAAACAGAGTCTTAAGTCCTCGAATGAATATTCAAAATAATATTCATTAAATAAAATAAAGTTATCGAAAAAACCTTATTTGATTAATAGTTTTAAAAACTATATATATATATATATATATATTATACTCGGGAACATCGACTCCCGGTTTAGAAATATGTTCACCTTTGGGTCCCCTATACTAAGGGTATACGCAACTACTGCTTATCTCTAGCATAGGTATTATGCAACTTATAAGCAATTGAATCAATAATTATATATCAAGATTACGAAACAGGCATGCATATATACCATATCAACATGCTCCAATATATCGCAAGATTTGCTAATAACAATCATGCACTTATCACAAGATAATGCATATACATATATACATCACAACAACAGTATAACAGGTAGAAAACTTGCCTGAGTGTTCCCGGATAGACTTAAGCTTAGAGTGGGTCTGATAACCTATGAACAACAACATAATTCGGAATTAAACCTCGGTCGCTTAAGAATCTATACTTTAACCAACTAGACTCTAACTCTCGCTTTTGCGCTTAACGATTTACTTAAGTCGATCGAGTACCCACGGCTCCACTATTTTAAATAAATTAACCATTACGAATTTTAAGGCGATTCTTTCGCGAGTACTTTACCAACTTCCTAATCCACATTAAATAATTGTTTCGTAATCCAATTAGTCTTTTAGGGGCCTTAACCAAGGTTTCAAAGTAAGGTGAGGGGTAATGTTCCGTTCCCGAAATGCCGTTACTTAAAACGGTCGTTTCTCCTAAAACGTACATCGGATTCAAGCGAACCACATATCAAAACGAAGCTCGTAACATGAGCTATCTAATCATAGCAATGGTCAAAACCTAACAGTGAGTTCATGGGTCCTGATGTTAAGAACAAAAGTAGTCTAAGGTAAATCGGGCATTACGACGGCTATATTTACGCGATTACCAAATTTAAACCATTCTAATCAATTCACAATTCAACCCACAATCACCACTACAATCAAACATCATCCATTCTTTACTACAACAGCCCCAACAACTCAAGATTTCCAATTTATACTACTTCTCAATCATGAACTAAGAGCTTACTTAAGTTCATTAACTAATAATCAAGATTTACCATTCCAAAAACATTACAAAACCAACCAATCTCTAAATAGTCAATAACCATGCTTCTCATGAACTATACTACTCATAACAAGCTCTTAACATTCAATAACTATGATGGGTTAAGAGATTATACCTTCCTTGTGAGTAGGAGTAAGTAATGAGCTTGGAACAACCTTGGAAAATCCTTATTAAAGCTTTATCTAAGCAAAAACACAAGATCAAAATTTCAAGTTCTTCAAAAACACTATTCACTCTCTTCTTCCATGAATTATTGGAAGAGATTGTGAAGGAATTGGAAGCTTAAATTCGTAGGATATCTATATCTATGTACAAGGAACCTTAGATAATTACCTCACTAATTAACAAGGCTTGGAACTTGGTTTTTGAATTTTCTTCTTCCTTGAAATGGAAAAGGCCGAGAGCTTCTTCATAAAATGGGGAAAGTCAACTTGTGTTTTGTGTTTTTGATTTGTTTTGCTTGGTTGTTTCCTTTTGTTTTGCTTAATTACCTTTTAACCATGGTAAATTTGTTTGGCTTGTAATCAACCAACAATCCCTCCATTTGTCATGCTTATATCACCATGCCTATGTCATACATTTGCCACATGTCTCTTCCTTGTGGTTTGATGATGTCACAATCCTTGGCTTCTTGTACAAGCTTGTCTCTTGGTCGCTTATTTGTTTTACGGTTCGCTTAACTTTCGTTCTCGTTTATCATTTGAGAGATCATACTCGGGATCTTATTACTTGGGTTCCCCTAAACCCTTCTTAATAATTTATATTCCTTTTATGATCCTCTCTTATAATCCTTTAATTTAAATCCTTTTAATCATGTTACCTTATACTCAATTCTTTCGGTATCTGGTGGATTTTTGGGAAAAATCAAAGTGTTCGAATTTGGATTCTGACGATCTTTACATACACTTATTTACTTTATGGAGTACTAATACGATCTTAGAATTTCCATAACAATACTCCTATATAGCGTGTTTTGATAATTTTCCTTAATCAACATTATCAGCAAAAGTTACTATTCATCCAAGTTTCAAAAATTTCTAAAAATTGGGGTTATTACAGTCTCCCCTCCTTAAAAGGATTCCGTCCCGGAATCAGATAAAAAATGAATAGGGATGCTCTCTTAGCATTGCACTTTCTAAGTCTCAAGTAAATTTTCCTACATTGTGGTTCTACCACCAAACTCTGCCTAGTTTGACAACCCTTCTTCTAAGCACTTGTTCCTTTTTCGATCTATAACCCTTTCTGGTTGCTCCATATAGGTTACGTCTGGTTGCATGCCTATGCGCTCATATGCCCCTATTTGTCTGGCATCCGAATTATACTTCCTTAACATTGATACGTGGAACATGTTATGAACTTGCTACATGTTCTGGGGTAGGGATAGCTCATATGCTAACTTCCCAATACGTCTTAATATATCCAAGGGTCCAACAATTCGGGGGCTTAGCTTTCCTTTCTTTCCGAACCTCATCCATCCTTTTCAAGGGAATACCTATAACAGTACTAGGTCCCCTACTTCCTATTCTTTGTCCTTTCGTGCCAAATCAACATACTTCTTATGTCCATCTTGGGCTACTACCAGCCGTCCTCTGATTAGATCTATTATATCCTTGATCCTTTGGACTACTGCGGGTCCGAGCATCTTGCGCTCTATAATCTTCATCCTAACATAAGGGAGATCGACATTGTCTTCCCTCAAGGATCTCATAAGGCGATATCCCGATACTGACATACGATCTATTGTCGTAAGAAAACTCAATCTGTGCTAAGTGACCATTCCAAATTCTTTCAAGTCTATTGCACAGACTATCATCATAGCTTCTAGCATTATAGCTTTTGCTTCTCAATACCCATTCTTTTCCAGTTTATAGTCGTTACTATCTTCCGTACATAATACTATACTGGTTACACTTTTGCTCGTTAGCGTTCTATAACCTTTTAATAACCACGTTAACCTTAGTATCACGAACGTATTTCCATTCCGAATACCACCATAACTTTACTACTCCTTTTTCAGCTGTTTCTATTTTCCAAAGTTTGATCAATCATATAGAAGTAAAGGAATTTGTTGAGAGATCACTATGATCATGAACACTTGTTCTATTGCATAGTTAGTACAGAAGGTGGCCAGCCTTTAGTACTTGACAAACAATTAAACAACATGTGTATCCTATTAGGCTTCTATCACACAGATAGATAGTCATTCGGCAATACCTCCCCTTCTGGAAGGGTTGTTCTTCTCAGCTTACATGAAATGAAAAGGAGAGAAAAGAACGAATTGAAGAGAATTCTATATATAAAAATATACTGCCACAAAATATCTGGCTTGGAATCTACCTCTGAACTATAGAGGTTTATCATAGGAGAACAAAACATATACGTATCTATATCAATATCCAGTATTATCACATCGCATTTCACATGCTTAAATATTTTTGCTATTCTGTCCATCATTCTATGGACCCATGCTCTTCCTCGAGCTTATACACAATCACCATTGAAACTCCCTCGACATCGAAAACCGAATCTGGGATCTCATTCTACTAGACATCATCGTTACTAGAATTCTATGCTTGCACCGCAACCTTCCTCGTATAGTAATACGACTCTCTATTGATAAGAAGGAATAAGTATTCAATAGGTAGATAATCTACTTAATTAGTCTATCAATGATAACTTATACACCACCACGACCCGATTAGTGGTACTCAATCTCAACATCCATTCCAATACAACTCTCACGGTTGTAAGTAATCGGTTCATTACTCGTAGAATCAAACCTGCATTACTATGGTCCACCGTTGACCTATTGTAGTCATTCATTTTCCATGAAGTCTTAATAGCTAACCATACGGAGTCCATACATATTGTATCGAATTCTTCTAAAGAGGTAACATGATCACCGTTCATGATTCATGAAGGACACTCCTGAACTTGACGTACATATGACATGAAGCAGATAAAATTACAGAAGAATATCAATCAAAGCAACAATAGCAGGTTATTACCGTTAGTAATCATATGTCCTCAATAAGAGACTGGAAACTCAAGGGTTCATTTAGTCCTTTCATAACATGGCCCTGGCTTATCTCAAGATATGACCTTCTAAGATAGATAGCCCGCTTACGGTGATTGCATAAATTAAATCTTTACCAAACTACTATTACGGTTGAGTATCGCACAATCATAAGAAAGAATGTCAATCTTTCACACCATAATACCACCTTCACGGCTTTAACCATTATTACTGTATTCCTATGACATGAGCGCCTATAATTTCTCTTTTACAGTTAGAGTGTCGGCCACCTCATTGGCCTTTCCTGATAGTAATAGTTCCTTACAATCAATGTCCTTTGAACGATCTTCAACTAAATTTTCTACCTCATTTCGATTCACTGCTGGTGTGAAAATGCTCTTCCTTAAGCTTTGGTGAGAAGAAAAAGAAAAAAAAATATCACAATATTCCCATAATGTATTTCCTCGGTTCTTGAATGTGAACATTGTCACGACTGACTCTCGATCATACTTTGGACGTCTCTTATCTTGGGTACTTCTCGTTGTCACCAATCTCGACCTTTATGGGTCGATATATAGCTTCTTATGGTTTAACACGTGCCCCACCTGGCATTATTATAATTACGTCATATTTCCTTACCAATGTTTCTACTCTTCAGAATTTTGAATATTACCTTTCTCCTTATAAAACCTCTAAGGTTATCCGTGAATCGTTCCTCCTGTATTCCCTAGATACAGGGCATATCAAAATACCATTTACTAATAATGGAACCATTATCTATGGAGTTCTGAAAACTTTCTCCACTGATCTTTAAAGATTGTTGTTGCTTTAATCCTTCATTCCGTATTACCCAAACTCATAATGTCCCTATTAAGGGTGAAATGCAAACCTTTATGCATTCCCCTGTGGTTCATCTCAAGTTATCGATGTTCCATCCTTAATTCCACCTTTTAAAAAGGTACTTGCATCCTTCCATAGATAAATCAAGTCATGTATCCCTGATAAGGGTGTCTTATTCAATCATTCCCACCTCGATATTATATGCCTAATTTCACGATAACGTCTGCATTCAAAATGAGGTCAATCAATATGGACGTCAAAAGATAACAACGGTTATCCGCTTTTCTTGCCTGATTTAATAATGATAACAGGGATGTTCTGGAAGATATTGGGCGTGTTCAACGTGAACTACTTAGTTCTAACTATTCATTTATCTCTGTTATTTATCTCAACAGTCATCTCAATGTTGGAATACCTTTTATACCTAGAGTCTCCCTTTTGGGCATCAAGCCACAGGTGTTACATACAATTCATATTTTTGAAGGTCACTTCCTTCATCCCATTTTCCTAAGTTCTTATTATCCTGTCTCCTCAGTCCATCCATGTTTCCTTATTAATCCATCGATCTATCTCAAAGTTTCATCGAATACTCTCAACTTAAAGGGGATTAATTATACGTATCGCTTACGCCTTCAACCTTGAATTTATCTCATGATCAGTCACCATCGCGCTGATGATGACACACTTCTCTATATTTATTGTAAGGGTTTCTTAGGATTTCCCATACCTAACTCCCTTATCACTTTTCAACTCTATTTCCTTTATATCCCTTTATACTCCTTCCCCTTTCAGTGTTTTATTTTCGTATCTATTACAACCATTACATGAACCAACACAACATAAGCATTGATTTCAAACATCCCGTCATTCTGGATTCGTGTCCTCAGAACGAATCTTGACAACTTTTATAACATAGATTCATAATTCATCATACTCGTCTGCCTTTGTTCTGGCTCTAAAGCATTTACACTACCTCCATAACCTTGGGAAGTACTTTACCGAAAACAATTGTCTGAACTTTAATCAGTTTATTATAACCTCTGGCTCCGTGACTTTCTTGGCGTTTCACCAACGGGTGGCCTCTCTCTTAGGAGGTAAGTGACAAAAACAGTCTTTTGTGATTCGTCAATCATTTAAAATCTCAAATGATTCCTATATTTCCTTTAGCCAGGCTCTTGCCTCGACTGGGTCAACCTGTTCCTTGGAACTCTGAGAGCTTAGCGACTTAAAGGTCATGAAAGAATTTCCTTCCGCATTGTTTCCTCAAGGTGGTGGTTGGGGATAATAGTATAAATTTTTTTAGGCAGGTCCATGAATTGCCTAATAGGAGTACCATCCTGGTTCTCCCTATCTTGTTCGACTTCTATTTTCTCAGTATGAAATATTTCATCCTTCTCCCATAATAGGGGTTATCTTATACGTTAAAATCCTTATTTTCCATCTCATTATGTTATGGGTTCCTTCGTTCTTGATGGCGACCTCCCTGACTATCATATTCAGGGTTTGCCCTAAATCTTATTCCTCGAACTATGGATTTCATCTAAGATCCAGTCCTTAAGCTTTTGAACATTTCGAACCCAAATTCCGTAGGAATACCTCATTATTCCCTTATCATCTTTCTCGATATTAATCTCTTCTCTATTCATTGGCTCTCTGCCTTCATTCATCATTTTTTCTTGGCACAATATGATCTTTTCCAATAATTCGGGATGCATTACAATCTCAAACCGCTTTCCAGTACTGGCTCCGGTTACCTTCACTTCTATTTCCATTTTCTCGAAATCTCTTATCAATTCTCCCAAAGACATTATCATCTTGAGTTTCTCCTTACTACTAAGGGCATTAGCCACCATATTGGCTTTCCCTGGATGATAAGGAATCTCATAATCGTAATCCTTGATTAGCTCTAACCACCTCCTATGGCGCATGTTGCGCTCTTCCTGCGTGAAAATGTACTAGAGCACTTATGGCTTATGTAAATCTCGCACTTCTCTCCATACAAGTAGTGCCTCAAATCTTTAGGGCAAAACTATTGCCACGAGCCCAAGCTCTTGGGTGGGGATATCGAATTTTATATTCCCTTAATTGTCTTGATGCGTACGCGATTACCTTGTTGTGCTGTATAAGAAGAACCCTAATTCCTTATGCGAAGCGTCACTACACATCACAAAATCTTCTTTTCCATCCGGCAACACCATCATAGGGGTCGTCACCAACCTTTGCTTCAGTTCTTAAAAGTTGTTCTCGCATTTCTCTGTCCATTCGAACTTCTCAGTCTTACGAGTAAGCCGCGTTAAAGGGGCTACTATCTTTACAAACTTGAACGAACCTCCAGTAGTGACCGGCCAATCCTACCTCTGGTAGTTGCCCTAACCACGGTCATCAATTCCTCAGTGGTCCTTTATTCATTCTTGTCAGGATCCTCCACAGGATCCTCCTCAGTAACAGTCCCTTCTAGGACAACATCCTCAACCGCTACATCCTCAACATGAGCATTATCCGGTCCCTCGTTAGGATGCTCTATCGGATCCACAATCTGATCTTCTAATAAGTAATAAAACATCATCGCGCTGTTACTCCTCAACATCAGGGTTCGAAGTCCCGCTACCATATACGATAACGAACTACGCTTCTATCACGATATTTATAAGGGTTCCCATAAGGGTTTTAACTGTCAATACTATGTTAGGTAGTCCGATTATGAACTTGGCAAGAGTTCTTATTATCTTAGTGAACTTATTATCTTAACGCCACATCATCTCTGAGGTTTATAACGCTTAGCTCTGATACCATTTCTGTAACACCCCCAAATCCGGGGTCGGGGATCCGGGTTGTCACGAGTTCCATTTCCCTTAATAATACTTAATCTTAATAAACAACCAACTACTGCGTACTGTGACCCCACAATACACACACACACCACAAGTTATAGTCTCAGAGATGAATACCAAAAATAACACAAGTCATTTTATTCCACAATTATAAGCCATTACACCTCAAAAGGGTTTCTAAATAAATTTACATTTCTTTGCCATTATTACAATGAATATGAATACATAATTCTGGTACATCAGAAGTTGAAAGCCTAGCCTATTGGTTATTCCTACCTCATCTACAGCGGCATCAACGCCTACAGGAAACTGCGGAATGTTTCCTATGCGCTCGCAAATTGGGAGCTTGGTCCTGTTCATCTTGTCTATCTGTTGTTGTGTGATGAAAAAAGAAAGCAAGGGTGAGCAACAAGCCCACCGAAATAATATGTATAATAATTAACAATATATGAGCATTCTCATAGTACTCATGAAAGTCTTGGTCAAGAAGAAATGAACCAAGTTGACATCTTAACGCGACCAAGTCGCAAAAAATTCAGTATATATATACATATATACTTTTCACAATCTTTGAAATCCTCTGACATGTATAATATACATAGAGTTCCAGTTTATAACTGTATAAAAAAATATCGTTGCAAGGTGATCTCATATATCTAACCTTGCCTCAACGTTTTTCTGAAAATCTTTGTCATGCATAAGATAATCATTAACTAGATATAAGTTGAAAAGATGAAGTTACAAGATACTCCAATATACTTATATCTTTTTCCGAATACTACTTGAACTACCACTATTCAAGGTATAAATAGTTCATCCCATAGATGAAGCTACACGATAAAACTTGTATAGAATCAATCTTTGAAATATCATCAAAATGAAATGAAGTTACGAGATACTTCATTTGATGAAAACATCATTTTGAAAACTCGACCCTGCCTACACTTAATAATCGCCCAGCCGTAGCCTTTCTATCGAAGTGCTCTGGGTAGTGTTGCAGAAATATCCAATTGGATGATGAACTCATTACGGGAGTTTGCCGCGCCAGGAAGACCACTCACGATAATCAGTCGCAGTAGTGCAACCCCACCATTTTCTACATGTAGAGGAGAACAGTCGGATTTACTTGTCAACCGAACACTCGACTCCTAAGGAATGGACCGTCTTAGCAGAACTTCCAGGCCATTTGGGCCAATAAAATAAGGCTGGGCCGGCGCCACTCGACCACTTACGCCACTCCTAGTTCAGATGAAATCCATGACTCTGAAATGTAAAGCTCGTCCCCCCTTTCCCCAAGTAGAAACTTGTTGATACGGCTCCACCAAGAAGTCATATCTAGTTGGAAAAGAAAACTCACCAATATTTCCCAGGCGATGCCTGTTAATGGATTAACTTATTCCAAGAATTTTACTTCCCGAGTGTTGGGTAAGTAATCAAAAACTCTTTTATCAAAACAACAACCTTGTTGCGAATGTAAAATATACCATAGAGCCGGATCCCTCAGGTTTTGAGCGAGTATTTAAATCCCCTTCGAAAGGAAGATCTTAAATATAAAAAAATGAGTTTTGGGATCCGCCCTAACCTTTAAAAATCATTTTGAAGACTCGAAAACATTTTAAGAATGTTTGGAGTAATGGTGATTTAATGAAATAAATCAGTCCCGATATATTAGAAAAATATTTGAATATTATTATTTAAATAATATTCCCATAAGGATAATCCTTATAAAAATAATTAAAGTAGAAGTTTTAAAACTTATACTTGAAATGAATAAAAAATGACCAAAGATATACTTATACGAAAGTACGATCTTTATTTGAATAATCGAAAATAAGTTTGATTATCGAAACATTATTCTTTAATAAAATAAAGAATATTTTTTAATAAATAAGCGGAGTCATAAGTCCTCAAATGAATATTTAAAATAATATTCATTAAATAAAATAAACGGAGTCTTAAGTCCTCAAATGAATATTCAAAATAATATTCATTAAATAAAATAAAGTTATCGAATAAACCTTATTTGATTAATAGTTATGAAAACTATATATATATATATATATATTATACTCGGGAACATCGACTCCCGGTTTAGAAATATGTTCACCTTTGAGTCCCCTATACTAAGGGTATACGCAACTACTGCTTATCTCTAGCATAGGTATTATGCAACTTATAAGCAATTGAATCAACAATTATATATCAAGATTACGAAACATGCATGCATATATACGATATCAACATGCTCCAATATATCGCAAGATTTGCTAATAACAATCATGCACTTATCACAAGATAATGCATATACATATATACATCACAACAACAGTATAACGGGTAGAAAACTTGCGTGAGTGTTCCCGGATAGACTTAAGCTTAAAGTGGGTCCGATAACCTATTAACAACAACATAAGTCGGAATTAAACCCCGGTCGCTTAAGAATCTATACTTTAACCAACTAGACTCTAACGCTCGCTTTTGTGCTTAACGATTTACTTAAGTCGCTCGAGTACCCTCGGCTCCACCATTTTAAATAAATTAACCACTACAAATTTTAAGGTGATTCTTTCGTGAGTACTTTACCAACTTCCTAATCCACATTACATAATCGTTTCGTAATCCAATTTGTCTTTTAGGAGCCTTAACCAAGGTTTCAAAGTAAGGCGAGGGGTAATGGTCCGTTCGCGAAACGCCGTTACTTAAAACGGTCATTTCTCCTCAAACGTACATCGTATTTAAGCGAACCACATATTAAAACGAAGCTAGTAACATGAACTATCTAATCATGGCAATGGTCAAAACCTAACAGTGAGTTCACGGGTCCTGATGTTAAGAACAAAAGCAGTCTAAGGTAAATCAGGCATTACGACGGCTATGTTTACGCGATTTCCAAATTTAAACCATTCCAATCAATTCGCAATTCAACCCACAATAACCACTACAACCAAACTTCATCCATTCTTTACTACAACAGCCCCAATAACTCAAGATTTCCAATTTATACTACTTCTCAATCATGAACTAAGAGCTTACTTAAGTTCATTAACTAATAATCAAGATTTACCATTCCAAAAATATTACAAAACCAACAAATCTCTAAATATTCAATAACCATGCTTCTCATGAACTATACTACTCATAACAAGCTCTTAACATTCAATAACTATGATGGGTTAAGAGATTATACCTTCCTTGTGAGTAGGAGTAAGTAATGAGCTTGGAACAACCTTGGAAAATCCTTACTAAAGCTTTATCTAAGCAAAAACACAAGATCAAAATTTCAAGTTCTTGAAAAACACTATTCACTCTCTTCTTCCATGAATTATTGGAAGAGATTGTGAAGGAATTGGAAGCTTAGATTCGTAGGATATCTATATCTATGTACAAGGAACCTTAGATAATTACCTCACTAATTAACAAGGCTTGGAACTTGGTTTTTGAATTTTCTTCTTCCTTGAAATGGAAAAGGCCGAGAGCTTCTTCATAAAATGGGGAAAGTCAACTTGTGTTTTGTGTTTTTGATTTGTTTTGCTTGGTTGTTTCCTTTTGTTTTGCTTAATTACCTTTTAACCATGGTAAAATTTGTTTGGCTTGTAATCAACCAACAATCCCTCCATTTGTCATGCTTATGTCACCATGCCTATGTCATACATTTGCCACATGTCTCTTCCTTGTGGTTTGATGATGTCACAATCCTTGGCTTCTTGTACAAGCTTGTCTCTTGGTCGCTTATTTGTTTTACAGTTCGCTTAACTTTCGTTCTCGTTTATTGTTTGAGAGATCAGACTCCGGATCTTATTACTTGGGTTCCCCTAAACCCTTCTTAATAATTTATATTCCTTTTATGATCCTCTCTTATAATCCTTGAATTTAAATCCTTTTAATCATGTTACCTTATACTCAATTCTTTCGGTATCTGGTGGATTTTTGGGAAAAATCAAAGTGTTCGAATTTGGATTCTAACGATCTTTACATACACTTATTTACTTTATAGATTACTAATACGATCTTAGAATTTCCATAACAATACTCCTATATAGCGTGTTCTGATAATTTTCCTTAATCAGCATCATCAGCAAAAGTTACTATTCATCCAAGTTTCAAAAATTTCCAAAAATTGGGGTTATTACAGTCTCCCCTCCTTAAAAGGATTCCGTCCCAGAATCAGATAGAAAATGAACAAGGATGCTCTCTTAGCATTGCACTTTCTAAGTCTCAAGTAAATTTTCCCACATTGTGTTTCTACCACCAAACTCTGCCTAGTTTGATAACCCTTCTCCTAAGCACTTGTTCCTTTTTCGATCTATAACTGTTTCTGGTTGCTCCATATAGGTTACGTCTGGTTGCATGCCTATGCGCTCATATGCCCCTATTTGTCTGGCATCCGAATTATAGTTCCTTAACATTGATACGTGGAACACGTTATGAACTTGCTACATGTTCGGGGTAGGGATAGCTCATATGCTAACTTCCCAATACATCTTAATATATCCAAGGGTCCAACAATTCGTGGGCTTAGCTTTCCTTTCTTTCCGAACCTCAACCATCCTTTCCGAGGGAATACCTATAACAGCACTAGGTCCCCTACTTCCTATTCTTTGTCCTTTTGTGCCAAATCAACATACTTCTTATGTCCATCTTGGGCTACTACCAGCCGTCCTCTGATTAGATATATTATATCCTTGATCCTTTGGACTACTGCGGGTCCGAGCATCTTGCGCTCTACAATCTTCATCCTAACATAAGGGAGATCGACATTGTCTTCCCTCAAGGATCTCATAAGGCGATATCCCGATACTGACATACGATCTATTGTCGTAAGAAAACTCAATCCGTGCTAAGTGACCATTCCAAATTCTTTCAAGTCTATTGCACAGATTCTCATCATAGCTTCTAGCATTATAGCTTTTGCTTCTCAATACCCATTCTTTTCTAGTTCGTAGTCGTTACTATCTTCCGTACATAATACCATACTGGTTACACTTTTGCTCGTTAGCGTTCTATAACCTTTTAATAACCACGTCAACCTTAGTATCACGAACGTGTTTCCATTCCGAATACCACCATAACTTTACTACTCCTTTTTCAGCTGTTTCTATTTTCCAAAGTTTGATCAATCATATAGAAGTAAAGGAATTTGTTGAGAGATCACTATGATCATGAACACTTGTTCTATTGCATAGTTAGTACAAAAGGTGGCCAGCCTTTAGTACTTGACAAGCAATTAAACAACATGTGGTATCCTACTAGGCTTCTATCACACAGATAGATAGTCATTCGGCAATACCTCCCCTTCTGGAAGAGTTGTTCTTCTCAGCTTACCTGAAATGAAAAGGAGAGAAAAGAACAAATTGAAGAGAATTATATATATAAAATATACTCCCACAAAATATCTGGCTTGGAATCTACCTCTGAACTATAGAGGTTTATCATAGGAGAACAAAACATATACGTATCTATATCAATATCCAGTATTATCGCATCGCATTTCACATGCTTAAATATTTTTGCTATTCCGTCCATCATTCTATGGACCCATGCTCTTCCTCGAGGTTATACACAATCACCATTGAAACTCCCTCGATATCGAAAATCGAATCTGGGATCTCATTCTAGACATCATCGTTACTAGAATTCTATGCTTGCATCGCAACCTTCCTCGTATAGTAATACGACTCTCTATTGATAAGAAGGAATAAGTATTCAATAGGTAGATAATCTACTTAATTAGTCTATCAATGATAACTTATACACCACCACGACCCGATTAGTGGTACTCAATCTCAACATCCATTCTAATACAACTCTCACGGTTGTAAGTAATCGGGTCATTACTCGTAGAATCATTCCTGCATTACTATGGTCCACCGTTGACCTATTGTAGTCATTGGTTTTCCATGAAGTCTTAATAGCTAACCATACGGAGTCCATACATATCGTATCGAATTCTTCTAAGGAGGTAACATGATCACCGTTCATGATTCATGAAGGACACTCCTGAACTAGACGTACATATGACATGAAGGAGATAAAATTGCAGAAGAATATCAATCAAAGCAACAATAGCAGGTTATTACCGTTAGTAATCATATGTCCTCAATAAGAGACTGGAAACTCAAAGGTTCATTTAGTCCTTTCATAACATATCCCTGGCTTATCTCAAGATATGACCTTTTAAGATAGATAGCCCGCTTACGGCGATTGCATAAATTAAATCTTTACCAAACTACTATTACGGTTGAGTATCGCACAATCATCAGAAGGAATGTCAATCTTTCACACCATAATACCACCTTCACGACTTTAACCATCATTACTGTATTCCTATGGCATGAGCACCTATAATTTCTCTTTTACAGTTAGAGTGTCGGCCACCTCATTGGCCTTTCCTGATAGTAATAGTTCCTTACAATCAATGTCCTTTGAACGATCTTCAACTAAATTTTCTACCTCATTTCCATTCACTGCTGGTGTGAAAATGCTCTTCCTTAAGCTTTGGTGAGAAGAAAAAGAAAAAAAATATCACAATTTTCCCATAATGTATTTCCTCGATTTTTGAATGTGAACATTGTCACGACTGACTCTCGATCATACTTTGGACGTCTCTTATCTTGGGTACTTCTCGTTGTCACCAATCTCGACCTTCATTGGGTCGATATATAGCTTCTTATGATTTAACACGTGCCCCACCTGGCATTATTATAATTACGTCATATTTTTTTACCAAAGTTTCTACTCTTCAGAACTTTGAATATTACCTTTCTCCTTGTAAAACCTCTAAGGTTATTCGTGAATCGTTCCTCTTGTATTCCCTAGATACAGGGCATATCAAAATACCTTTTACTAATACTAGAACCATTATCTATGGAGTTCTGAAAACTTTCTCCACTGATCTTTAAAGATTGTTGTTGCTTTAATCCTTCATTCCGTATTACCCAAACCCATAGTGTCCCTATTAAGGGTGAAATGCCAACCTTTATGCATTCCCCTGTGGTTCATCTCAAGTTATCGAGGTTCCATCCTTAATTCCACCTTTTAAAAAGGTACTTGTATCCTTCCATAGATAAATCAAGTCATGTATCCCTGATAAGGGTGTCTTATTCAATCATTCCCACCTCGATAGTATATGCCTAATTTCACGATAATATCTACATTCAAAATGAGGTCAATCAATATGGCCTTCAAAAGATAACAACGGTTATCCAGTTTTCTTGCCTGATTTAGTAATGATAACAGGGATGTTCTGGAAGATATTGGGCGTGTTCAACGTGAACTTCTTAGTTTTAACTATTCATTTATCTCTGTTATTTATCTCAACAGTCATCTCAATGTTGGAATATATTTTATACCCAGAGTCTCCCTTTTGGGCATCAAGCCACAGGTGTTACATACACTTCACATTTTTGAAGGTCACTTCCTTCATCCCATTTTCCTAAGTTCTTATTATCCTGTCTCCTCAGTCCATCCGTGTTTCCTTATTAATCCATCGATCTATCTCAAAGTTTCATCGAATACTCTCAACTTAAAGGGGATTAATTATACATATCACTTACGCCTTCAACCTTGAATTTATCTCATGATCAGTCACCATCGCGCTGATGATGACACACTTCTCTATATTTATTGCAAGGGTTTCTTAGGATTTCCCATACCTAACTCCCTTATCACTTTTCAACTCTATTTCCTTTATATCCCTTTATACTCCTTCCCCTTTCAGTCTTTTATTTTCGTATCTATTACAACCATTACATGAACCAACACAACATAAGCATTGATTTCAAACATCCCGTCATTCTGGATTCGTGTCCTCAGAACGAATCTTGACAACTTTTATAACTTAGATTCATAATTCATCATACTCGTCCGCCTTTGTTCTGGCTCTAAAGCTTTTACACTACCTCCATAACCTTGGGAAGTACTTTCCCAAAAAAAATTGTCTGAACTTTAATCAGTTTATTATAACCTCTGGCTCCGTGACTTTCTTGGCCTTTCACCAACGGGTGGCCTCTCTCTTAGGAGGGTAAGTGACAAAAACAGTCTTTTGTGATTCGTCAATCATTTAGAATCTCAAATGATTCCTATATTTCCTTTAGTCTTGTTATGTCACACACACTGTAGAGGGGGTGAATACAGTGTAAAGTACAATCAAATCGAACTTTAATATCTCAAGTAATAGAAAACAAACTTTATTGAAACAACAAACTCTATTACAGTATGGAACTGTTACCTCTCAGTGATGAACAAATATCACGAGAGCTGCTAGGGTTACAATGAATAATCTTCTCGAATATGATAACACTTATAGTGTAAACCCTATGTCTATGTTTATATACTACACAGTTACAAGATAATCTCTAATTGATATGAAATATAATTTTGCTTCCTAAAATATATCAATCAGATATCTTTTCTTCTAAGTATTCTATTCTTCATAGAATTCCTTCTTCATGCATATCTCTTCTTATGTTTATCTCAATCTTCTTTCCTTTAATCAGCTACTATCCTTATCTGAACATCCTTCAACACTTAAGTTCTGATATCCATCTTCTGATAATATAAGTACTGATATCCTTAAGTCCTGACATTATCATATTAACATAAATCATATTAACCATGACATTATCAAATATATCTAACAATCTCCCCCAACTTGTAAATTAGCATAATATACAAGTTTAACAGATATTTGATGATGTCAAAAACATTAAGTACAAATGCATGAGAATAGGCTAGCTAACTACAACTTACAGTCCTTAAAGCTTTACCAACTTTAACTTCTGATAACAACTTTAGTCTGTATTCATATCAGAATTTGAGCAGTTATAGATCTTGACTTGGCTTCACTTTCTGATCTCTCTGATGTCAGGAGTTGTTCTGAGATAGTTCTTTAACAAACATCTCTCAGCATATCTGAGTTCATCAATCATCCTCCTTTTAGCATCTTTAAGCTCTGCATTTTCTTCACCAATTTGAAAGATTGCAGCCCTGAGATCATTAATCTTTGCTTTTCTTATATCCTGATCCAGTCTGATCAAATAAGCTTTATCAGACTCAAGATTGAATTCCACAGCCCTGTAAGCCAGAAAGGTAGTTATAATCTTAGCAGTATTGGGCTTCATTTCAACTATATCACCCTTGTGATCTCTGTACTTTGGAACATATGTGCTGTCAGACTTAACAGAATAAAGCCTTTTCTGTCTCTGAATCTAATCTTTCAAATAGTTTGCAGCACTTTCTGTCAATCTGTCATCCACTTGAAGTAAGAATAGTACATGCTCTAATTCTTCAAAATACTTCAAAGGAATGGCATTTTGCCTTATATGATAAACCCTACCATCTGTCATGAAGTACAACAAGATGTGTTCTTTCAAGTAGGTATGGTAAACCATTTGTACAGATTCCAGTTGATTCAATCTCTCAGGAGTTGCTCTAATACCTGGTTCACTCAAGGAAGTTGGATCATTGGTAGTGTTCTGTATTCTTCTTTCATCAGCACTTCCCAATCCAGTTTTATCTCTTGCTTCCTTTCCAGTAACTACTCTTGCTTCAAAACCACTTGCAGCAGTCTTCAAAGGTTGAGTCTGTTTTGCTTTAGTGAATCCTGGTAGGAGTTTCTTTGATCTATCTTCTGATTTCAAGTTAACTTGAGGTGTGTCAGAGGTTACTTGCTTCTTCGAAATATCAGAACTTACTGTCTCTTGACTCTGAACAGCTTGAGCCATGTCAGAGGTTGTCTTAAAAACTTTTCTTGAAGTCAGAGCAAGATCATCCTTTTCATCAGTGATTTCTTCATTCACAGGAGGCACATAAACCTTGATAAGTTCACCAACCTTTTCTTTACCCTTGGATCTTGGATCTATCTGCGGTTGTGATTTAGCCAATGTTGCTTCAGTATTTGTCCTTTCTTTTATCACAATGCCTTTGAGTTTTGGAAGTATCTTTTTACCAGAAGCTTCAGATTTAGATGTGACTTTCTCTGATTTAAGTCTGGCTTCTTCTTCTATTAAACTCTCCAAGTCCATTCTTGGATTTTCCTGAAGAAATAACTGTCTTGACATTTCTTCATCAAGATCTAAAAGTTCATCAGAACTTATCCTTTTACCAATAGCAGAACTAATTCTTTTCCCAGTATCAGAACTTGTCCTGTGACTTGTGATTTCAGCTTTTCTTGATGAGAAATCTCTACCTTGACTATGACCTCTACCCATTCCTGAGTTTCCTTGATAATCCTTCTCATCATCCTTCCCTTTCAGTGTCTTTCAGTCTTGCATTTGGACTTAATTACTTTCTCCCCCTTTTTGGCATCAGCAGGTAGTAGAAGAGAGACAAGCAATTCCACTGAGGCTTGGATTTCAGTAAGTTGAGATTGCTGAGAAGCTTGATTTTTCAGAATATCATCAATCTGAGCTTGTTGTTTCTCTTGAGTCTTCTCAATATAAGCAATCCTGTCAAAGGTAGGTTTGAAGAACTATTTCTTATCAATCTTGTGAACTTGATCTTGTTTGATAAATTCTTCCCGAATCTTGTGTAGCTCTGCATGAGTAGTTGAATGAAGACCTTGTAGATGTTTAGTACTCAATGCAGTGACTCTAAGCTGTGTTTTGAAATCATCAGTAATTAACATCTCATCAGCTTTAGTCAAGTACTCAGCAAGATGCTTTGCAGTTGGAATACAGGAAACTGAGTTCCATTCCTTAGTCCACTCCTGTCCTGCAGGAGTTTCACTCCAAGGCACTGGTGCTTCTCTTGTAACAAACTTCTTAACAAGTTCAGATTTAAGAACAGTTTGTTGAGGAGCATGTCCTGAAGGACCTGCTTCATCAGCATCTGCATTTGGAGCAGAATTACCAGTATCTCTAACATTTGCAGCATCAGAACTTACAGAATCAGTATCTGCTGATAAAACAACAGTGTGAGTAGTAATGGAGGCTTCACCATCCTCTAAGTGCCGATCTGGTTCCAAGTTCTGATCAAAAGCCATATCCTGATGCTCACCTATATTCTGATCATCAACAACTAGATGCAGAGAAGGTGTAGTAGATAATTCTGGAGTTTGAGCAGCATCAAAAACAGGTGTTGTTGATGGATTAGTTGCTGTTGGAGCTTCTAAGAGAATTACTTCAAGCACAACCAAGGTCTGGATATCAATATCAGCACTTGTGCCTGTAGTAACAGGAGATACAGATTTTTGAACAGGAGACAAAGATTGTGTATTGGCCTTTTCAGTAATAGCTTCCTGAATTGGAGTGGATGGAGAAGTAGTGACTGGAACAAATTCCTTTTCTTGTGAGATCAGAGATTCCTGATCCCCTTCCTTAGCTGCTGCTTCTTCATCATCTGAAACTGTCCTTTTTGCCCTCTGTTTCTTGTATCTCTTTGTAGATATGGATTCCTTGGGAGTTTCAGGAACAATCATTCTTCTAAGCCTCTTGAGAAGCCTAGATCCCCCAATTGCAGAATCCTTCTGAGAAGTCACTTTCTCAGTTTCTTGGATAACATTTTCTGATGTAGAAACCTGTTTCTCACTGTCTGATTCATCTCTCAAAGCAATCCTCCTTCTTTTTTGAGGTGTTTGAGGAACAGTCTTTGTCCTCTTAGGCTTGGAAGATGAAGGTTTCATAGGAGGTTCTGAGGATGAGGGTTGAACTGTCTGTGAAGTGGAGAGATATGATTTGAGATATTGCCTGAGTGTTGGTTGAGTAGTATGGGTAGTAGGTGCTGATGGTTGTTGTGATGTTTGGGAGGTGGTTGTTGGTTAGACATCAGGATAAACAGATCTATAGAAATCAGGATCAGCATTTACTAAGATCTGTTTTACAGACTGAGGAATCCGTAAAGGTCTAACCACTGGTTTCTTAGTGTCAGCATTTACCAGGTCATTAAAGTATCATTTTGCAACTTTGAAAGGTGGAGTTAAGGTACTGGTTAATCGAGGTTCATCAGTACAAAAAGTATATATAAGTTGACAGAATCTCGCAAAGTAGACAACATTCCTATCCTCTGTCATCCTATCCCCAATAAAACCTATTATAGAAGTTGCAAAATCAAAATGAGTTTGGTTTATAATGGCATACCCGATGTGCTGACTCATTATGGGGATGGCATCAAAATTCGAACACTTGTTCCCAAAAGCTTTAGTGATGCAGTCGAAGAAGAAGCTCCATTCCCTTCTGATATGAGCCCGTTTCAACTGCCCAAGCTTTGCCAAACTCTGTTCATACCCCAAACTGGCCATGAACTCCTGAAGAGCGGATTCCTCTGGAATTGAAAAAGTACATCCTTTTGGGAGATGTAGAGCCTTGCGTATTGTACCAGGAGTGACTGCATATGGAGAATCACCCACTTCGAAAACAATACTAGGAGTACCATTTTTACCATCATTATCAAAGTTTCCAGTCCTCCAAAGTGTTAGAACTTGTTGGCTTGAGAAGACTGAAGGTTGGGTCAATGCATACCCGATTTCACTGTGTGCAAGAAGATCTTGCACAAAATGCAATTCAGACGGAGCTTCAGCATTATCAAGAATTGCAGCATAGTTGTTTGGAACAAATTTAGCTCCATCAATGATTAAATCCTTAGGTGCCATGAAATTAATCGAGATTTAAAAGTGCCTGTTAGGTGTTTGAAAGAATGTCTATATGAAAAACCAATGTTAGAAGAAGAAAGAGAGTAAAAGCAAATAGAGAGAAAAAGTATGAAAGGAAATAAAAGATTAAAAAAAAATCCTCTCTCGGTCTTACTTATACTTTTAAAAAAAATGTAACCGTTGGACACCTGTCAGACATGCAGTAAAAATGAATAGTTAATGGGCACGAGAAAACAATAATCATTACTTACCCACTTCCAGTTTTTCAAGGAAAAACCGTTCCACTTACCCAGTTATTCCATTAATCAAGGTGAATCAGTTTTAATTCAAAATTGAAACTGTTCCCACTTATTTAATTATTTTTCACTGCAACATCAGTATTCTGAAAAAAAATTCGAGTGAAAATGACCATAATAAATCAGATGAGCAAGTACCGATAAAGTAAAATCAGAACTTAAGTTAAAACAGAATTTATATGGTCATCAGAATATGAATATGTATCAGGATTTATCAATGCATTATAAAATATCTCAGAGACAAGATCTTGAAACAAAAACTAATTTCATTAATATATCAAGAGAATACATTCATGAAATTTAAATTACATCAGAACTTTTTACAAGATTGCCCTAAGCTGCTAAACCTAACGTCAATAGCCTTTGTCCTAGCTCAAGAAGCAGGGCAAGGCTGATGATGAAGAAAAATAGGAAGAAGAAAATAAATCATTTCTTCTTCCTACTCTCGACAAACAGAATAGCGAGTCGAATGATTCGCTCTTGCTGGCGGAGAGCTTCCAGCCTTTCCTCCTCCAATCGCTCCAGATGGAGATGGTAGTCCATGTAGAAGAACAAGAAGTGGGTGAGTACCTCCTGTGGAATGGAGTCCCATATCTCATCAGGAATGGCAGTGACGTGCCATTCCTGCTGCCAATCGGCACAGCTCAGCTCCATGTTGAATGTTTCGTAGTTCAAAAACATATTGTAATTGACCATGGTGTTTTTGATATAAAGATTATGAAGGTGAGTTTGTGATTAAAGATTTGATGGGAAGGCTGATGTGAAGTGGTTTCTTATATAGGCAAGAGAATGTCAGGAGATGCAAAAAAATTTAATGCTGACAAGTAGAATTAATTCTACCTCGTCTCCCCAGACTTGGAAAAAGAAAAACATTCATTGGAAAGGGAAAACATGGTTTAATACGCACAAGAAGCAAGTAAAAGTTGACTGTTCATGTACGAGTACCACTATCCGTAAATATAGTGACTGTTAATCTTCCACTTCAACATATTCAGGTTTAAACTGAGACTGTTTTCAAATTTTATCCACAAATAAGTCAAGTAAAGAATCAGACTTTAATATCAGAACCTAGACTTATATCAGAACTTAACGGTCATCAGAACATAATTTCTTAACTTGAAAAATGAATGCCTATCTTAGTAAGTCCTCACACAAATTCTGAAATATATTCTTCAGAACTTAATCATCAGAACATGCAATCAGAACTTGTCCTTAGAATTTGTGCAATGTGACACAATGACTGTTCATCTAAAACAATATAGATCACCACAGTGATTTTCATCATTCATATGGAGTGTTTAGTGTGTGCATTAAGCTAAATATCAGACAAGGAGTAAAGTCTGATTCACTTCAGTACATCTTAGAAATAAGGCATAACTAAAACTTTACTAAAGAGCTGTCATTATTCTGAAACCTACTGTTGAATGAGTTCATGCTTGAGTCCACCTCAACTATTTTGTGCTAATTTTATGAATCTTTTTAAATTCCAGTTTACAGTGGCTTCTCAGTGTAAGTGAGTCACGACTGCTTATCAGAATTTATGCTATTATCAGAGTATTTTTGCAGTAATCATAGAGTGTGAAAAGTCACCAAGAAAATATTTTGCTTTTCTGATGCATATTTACTTAATACCAGCAATGCACTTGGGTCGTTCCTTCCACATTTGTACTCTAGATCTCAAAGGAGTACCTGAAGTTTAATCCTTGATTCTTTTTCCTTTTCTTTTGATAAGTGAGGTTTATCAGCACTTAGTACATCCAAACAGATTTACTAGCATCAGAATTCAACAGATGAGAAGCAATATTCTAGTTTGTGACTTAGTAATAAGATAGACGAAGTAAACTCAACTAAGATCAATATCAGAATTTGCTTGTGTCAATGAATTTCCACAGAAATAATTACTTCTAATATGGGATCCTTGTTTATTGAAGACTACTAAGTCAGCATCTAGCACAATTATCCTCATAGGATTGAATAGTTACACAAACAGACATATCATTTTTAGAGTTTAGAAACATATATCAGACAACAGTCAGTACTTAAGCACATTTTTCAATTAAGCACAGAATACACAAAGAGAGTAAATTCTGTAAATACTGATCATAAAGTCTGATGCATCAGAACAAAACTAAGCAGATTTAGAGAAAGAACCTGAAACCATTCCAAGTTCATTTACCAATCTTGTAAAAGTAGCGTCACACAATGGTTTTGTGAAGATATCTGCTAGTTGTTGATCTGTTGGAACAAAGTGCAATTCCACTGTACCTTCATCCACATGTTCCCTGATGAAGTGATACCTGATGCTGATGTGCTTTGTCATAGAGTGTTGAACTGGATTACCTGTCATAGCAATAGCACTTTGATTATCACAGTAAATAGGGATTTGAAATATGTTAACCCATAATCCAGTAACTGATTCTTCATCCAAAGAATCTGTGCACAACAGCTTCCTGCAGCAATATACCCGGCTTCTACAGTTGATGTGGAAATTGACTTTTGTTTCTTGCTAAACCAAGAAACCAATCTGCCTCCAAGAAATTGGCAGCTTCCACTTGTGCTTTTCCTATCAATTTTGCAACCTACAAAATCTACATCTGAGTAACCTATTAGTTTAAAATCTGATTCTCTGGGATACCACAATCCCAGATCAGCTGTTCCCTTAAGATACTTGAAAATTCTTTTCACAGCTGTTAAGTGAGATTCTCTTGGATCTGCTTGAAATCTTGCACAAAGACAGGTAGCATACATGATATCAGGTCTACTAGCAGTTAGATAGAGTAGAGAGCCAATCATACCTCTGTAATCAGTAATATCTACTGATTTACCAGTATCCTTGTCCAGTTTTGTTGCAGTGGCCATGGGAGTGGATACACTTGAACAATCTTGCATTCCAAATTTCTTCAGCAAGTTTCTGGTGTACTTAGTTTGACAAATAAAAGTGCCTTCTTCATTCTGCTTGACTTGAAGGCCCAGAAAATAGCTAAGTTCCCCCATCATACTCATCTGATACCTTGACTGCATCAGTTTGGCAAACTTCTTGCAAAGTCTGTCATTTGTAGACCCAAAAATGATATCATCAACATAAATCTGGACCAGAAGTAAGTCCTTTCCATGGTTGATGTAGAACAGTGTTTTTTCTATAGTTCCTCTATTAAATCCATTTTCCAGAAGAAACTGAGCTAAAGTCTCATACCATGTTCTATGAGCTTGCTTAAATCCATAAAGTGCTTTATCAAGCCTGTAGACATAATCTGGATGTTTGGAATCTATAAAGCCTGGAGGTTGTTCAACATATACTTCCTCCTCCAATTCTCCATTGAGAAAATCACTTCTCACATCCATTTGAAAGACAGTAAACTTTTTGTGAGCAACATAAGCCAAAAATATCCTTATGACTTCTAACCTAGCAACTGGTGCAAATGTTTCATCATAATCAATTCCCTCATGTTGAGAATATCCTTTTGCAACTAGCCTTGCCTTATTCCTTGTAATTATGCCATCACTGTCAGTTTTGTTTCTGAATACCCACTTTGTACCAACAACAGATCTATTCTTTGGTCTTGGCACTAGGGTCCAGACTTTGTTTCTTTCAAATTCATTTAACTCTTCCTGCATTGCTTGCACCCAATCAGCATCTTGAAGAGCTTCTTCCACTTTCTTTGGTTCAGTCTGAGAAAGAAAAGAATTGTAAAGACATTCGGTTGAAGTACCTGTTCTAGTTCTGACACCTGCATCAGGATTTCCAATTATCAAATCAAGTGTATGTGATTTAGTCCACTTCCTTGCAGATGGAAGGTTTTCTCTAGAACTGGATGCTCCCCCATGATCCATGCTGTCTTCAACTTTATTTTCTGATGCTCCCCCTGAAACTATGCTCTCTGAGTTGGATTCTTCAGAATTTAGATTTTCGAGAATTTCAGAACTTGGCTAATCAGAACTTGACGAATCAGAACTTGAAGAGCCAGATGTATGTTCTGATGCTTCTTGAGATGTGGTAAGATCTTGAGTATACTCCCCCTGCATAGGTGCATCTTCCTTTGGCGTAGTCACCACAGTTTCAATAACATCAGAGTTTAATCCATCAGAGTTTACAGTATCAGGACTTAGATTGTCAGGATTTTCAGTATCAGAATTTGAGTCTTCATTTGCAAATCTCAGCTGTTCATGATCAATAAAATCTTCAAGTCCAGTAATCTTCTTGTCATCAAAAGAGACATTGATAGATTTCATGACCACTCTTGTTCTCAGATTATAGACTCTGAAGGCTTTTGTGGAAATTGGATATCCAACAAAGATTCCTTCATCAGCTTTTAGATCAAATTTGGATAGCTGTTCAGGATGAGTCTTGAGAACAAAACACTTGCATCCAAATACATGAAAATATTTCAGATTTGGCTTCACCGTCTCATATGGTGTTTTTCCTTGCTTGTTAATGAGTGTTGCATTTTGAGTAAAACAAGCAGTCTGCACAGCTTCAGCCTAGAAATAGGTTGGAAGATTTGTTTCTTCAAGTATTGTACGTGCAGCTTCAATGAGAGTTCTATTCTTCCTTTCAACAACTGCATTTTGTTGTGGAGTTCCAGAAGCAGAAAATTCCTGCTTAATTCCATGGTTTTTGCAGAACTCTTCCATTATCAAATTCTTGAACTCAGTGCCATTATCACTTCTTATGGTTTTCATAGAATCTTTGACCAATTTATCCAGATGTTTGACATGATCAATCAAGATAGATGCAATTTCACTTTTTGTGTGCAAGAAATACACCCATGTGTATCTGGTGAACTCATCCACTATGACCAATGCATATTTCTTCTTTGCAATCGACATGACATTCACTGGACCAAATAGATCAACAGGTAGTAGATGATAAGGCTCAATAATTGATGATTCAGTCTTGCTCTTGAATGAAGATTTTCTTTGTTTGGCCTTCTGACAAGAATCACAAAGGCCATCAGGAGCAAATACTGACTTTGGCAGTCCTATCACAAGATCTTTCTTGACTAGTTCATTTATATTGTTGAAATTTAAATGAGAGAGTTTCTTGTGCCAATTCCAGCTTTCTTCAATTGATGCTCTACTCATCAGACAGATTGCAGAACCATCAGCACTTGTTGAAAGCTTAGCTTCATAAATGTTACCACGCCTGTATCCTTTCAGAACAACTTTTCCTTTAGATTTACTCACAACTTCACAGTGTTCTTCAAAGAAATCAACATGATAACCTCTGTCACAGATTTGACTTATACTCAGCAGATTGTGTTTAAGTCCTAAGACCAGAGCTACTTCTTTAATAATGACATTCCCAAGATTGATATTGCCATATCCCAAAGTTTTTCCAATGTTGCCATCTCCATAAGAAACACTTGGGCCAACTTTCTCCACAAAGTCTGATAGCAGGGCTTTATTTCCAGTCATAAGTCCTGAACATCCACTGTCCAGGACTAGGATATTTTTCCTGTTGCCCTGCAATCACAAAGACCACTAATGATAAGTTTTAAGGACCCAGACTTGCTTGGATCCTTTGGCCTTATCAAGTTTGTTAACATTTGCAGCGGATTTATCGTCAGAGTTTATGTTAACATTTTTCTTATCAGAATTTACACTATCAGACTTTGAATCAGAATTTACAGTAGAAGGAACAATGGAAACTTTCTTTAAAGAAGGTTTTATTTGATAATAATCATAGTACAAACTATGATATTCCTTACAAGTATAAATGGAATGCCATAAACTACCACAATGAAAACAAGGATTTTGTGGCTTATATCTAACAGACTGACTCTTAACTCCTGACTTTGAAGGTATGGAGTTTATGTTCTTATTCTTCCTGCAAAAAAAAGCCAGATGGTTAGAACTTCCACAGTTATGACACGTTTTCCTAGGAGCATCATGAACAGGCTTATAATCATTGCTTTTATTCACACCTTCCTTTCCATTCCTATTTTTCCTAGGTGATTTTATCTTGTTTGCATTCTTAACATCTTTCAGCTTATGCTTAAGCTGCTTCTTAGTCATTAAGCCTATGTTTACTTTAGCTGTCTTTTCCTGTTTTAGTTTGTCAGAAGTTAATCCCTCTTTAACTTCTGATTTCTCATTATCAAACTTTACAGTTACAAACTTAACAGGTTTTAACTTTGGCTTTTGCTTAACAACAGGCTTAATTTCTACAGCTCCTTTATCATTCTTTTCCTCTCCATAACCTAAGCCCTCTTTCCAATTTTCACTACTTAGCAAATTTTGAGTTATTCTGCCAGAGTTAGTCCAAGTCCTGATAATCTCTCTTTCCTTTTCTAACTCAGTTTTTAGAGATTCATTCATTTTTAGCACTTCATCCCTAACATAAAAAGCATCATCTCTATCCTTCTGAGTTTGATGGAACATAACTAACTCTTTTTCTAAGAAATCATTTCTTTTCTTAAAAGCAAGATTTTCAGAAGTTAATCTTTCACATGTTAAAGTTTGATCTCTATAACTAACAAACATGGTTTTAAGATATCTTCTCAACACATTAATATCATCAGTATGAAAAGCATAAGTAGTCTGAGGTACCTTTGTTTTAGCAGCTTCAGAACTGCTCTCAGCACTTGCTTTATCAGCATTTGCCATCAAAGCATAGTTCTCCTCATTTTCAGAGTCTGAGGTGTCTGTCCAACTTTTCTTCTTTCTGATAAGAGCCTTGCCTTTGTCACCCTTTACTTTCTTGTAATCAGGAGATATATGGCCTTTCTCACCACAGTCATAACATTTGACATTTGTATAATCTCCTCTATCAGACTTTCCTCCTCTTCCCTCAGATCTTCTAAAATTCTTCTTATCGGAACTTGTGCCTTTCCTGGAAAACTTCTTTCCCTTCCTGAACTTCCTGTATGCAATCTTTGTAATCCCTTTCACCATAAGAGCACACAGCTTCATCATCTCCTCATCAGCATCAGTCTCAGGCAAGCTTTTAGAATCTGAGTCATCACCACTTTCAGAACTTGATGACTCAGTATCAGACTTAGTGAAAAGAGCTTTACCCTTGTCTTTCCCTGAGGTAGCTGCCTTGGGGGATTCTTCTTCAGCCTTAAGAGCAACTGTCCATGACTTTCCTCCTTTCCTCTTGCTTCTTTGTTCCATCTCAAGTTCATGAGTCTTGAGCATTCCATAAATCTCATCAAGAGTTGTTTCATTAAGATTGTAGTTGTCTCTTATTGTTGTTGCCTTCAAATCCCAACATTCAGGAAGAACTAAAATGAATTTAAGGTTTGAATCTTCAAGATCATACTCCTTATTAACCAGTGACAGATCATTCAAGAGTTTGACAAATCTATCTTATAAATCAGTCAATGACTCATTAGCCTTTGAGTCAAAATGTTCATACTCTTGAGTGAGTATTTTCTTCCTGTTCTTCTTAATTATATCAGTTCCCTGACACCTTGTTTCCAGAGCATCCCATATCTCCTTAGCAGTCTTGCAGTTAATTACCCTGTTTGACATTACATTATCAATGGCACTATGCAGTAAGTGTCGTACCTTAGCATCCTTAGCAATTGATGTTATATCTTCAACAGTATAATCACTCTTCTCCTTTGGTACGGTCTTTGCTGCTTCACCTGCAACTGCAACAGCGAGCTTGGTTGGTTTGTGAGGCCCTTCCTTGTTTCTATCAAGGTATTCTGGATCTGTTGCTTCCAGGAACATGGTCATCCTTACCTTCCATATGGAATATTCAGATGGTCTTAGTATGGGAACTCTGATGGTTTTATACCGACTTTGAATTTGTGTCTTTGGAGGTTCTTCAATTTTGGTAGGCTTAGTTGGAGTTTCTGTGTCAGACATAATTGTGTTTGGATCTTTAACTGTATGTGCGTTAACAGATAGGCTCTGATACCACTTGTTAGGTCACACACATTGTAGAGGGGGTGAATACAGTGTAAAGTACAATCAAATCAAACTTTAATATCTCAAGTAACAGAAAACAAACTTTATTGAGACAATAAACTCTGTTACAGTATGGAACTGTTACCTCTCAGTGATGAACAAATATCACGAGAGCTGCTAGGGTTATAATGAATAATCTTCTCGAATATGATAACACTTATAGTGTAAACCCTATGTCTGTGTTTCTATACTACACAGTTACAAGACAATCTCTAATTGATATGGAATATAATTCTGCTTCCTAAAATATATCAATCAGATATCTTTTCTTCCAAGTATTCTATTCTTTCATGCATATCTCTTCTTATGTTTATCTCGATCTTCTTTCCTTTAATCAGCTACTGTCCTTATCTGAACATCCTTTAACACTTAAGTTCTGATATCCATCTTCTGATGATTATCTTCTGATAATATAAGTACTGATATCCTTAAGTCCTGACTTCCAGTAAGTACTGATTTATCCTGTTTAAGTAAGATTTGAAAACTAAACATAAATCATATTAACCATGACATTATCAAATATATCTAACAAGCCTGGCTCTTGCCTCGACTGGGTCAACCTGTTCCTTGGAACTCTGAGAGCTTAGCGACTTAAAGGTCATGAAAGAATTTCCTACCGCATTGTTTCCTCAAGGTGGTGGTTGGGGATAATAGTATAAATTTTGTTTAGGCAGGTCCATGAATTGCCTAATAGGAGTACCATCCTGGTTCTCCCTATCTTGTTCGACTTCTATTTTCTCAGTATGAAATATTTCATCCTTCTCCCATAATAGGGGTTATCTTATACGTTAAAATCCTTATTTTCCATCTCATTATGTTATGGGTTCCTTCTTTCTTGATGGCGACCTCCCTGACTATCATATTCAGGGTTTGCCCTAAATCTTATTCCTCGAACTATGGATTTCATCTAAGATCCAGTCCTTAAGCTTTTGAACATTTCGAACCCAAATTTTGTAGGAATACCTCATTATTCCCTTATCATCTTTCTCGATATTAATCTCTTCTCTATTTATTGGCTCTCTGCCTTCATTCATCACTTTTTCTTGGCACAATATGATCTTTTCCAATAATTCGGGATGCATTACAATCTCAAACCGCTTTCCAGTACTGGCTCCGGTTACCTTCACTTCTATTTCCATTTTCTTGAAATCTCTTATCAATTCTCCCAAAGACATTATCATCTTGAGTCTCTCCTTACTACTAAGGGCATTAGGCACCATATTGGCTTTCCCTGTATGATAAGGAATCTCATAATCGTAATCCTTGATTAGCTCTAACCACCTCCTATGGCGCATGTTGAGCTCTTCCTGCGTGAAAATGTACTAGAGCACTTATGGCTTATGTAAATCTCGCACTTCTCTCCATACAAGTAGTGCCTCAAATCTTTAGGGCAAAACTATTGCCACGAGCCCAAGCTCTTGGGTGGGGATATGGAATTTTATATTCCCTTAATTGTCTTGATGCGTGCGCGATTACCTTGTTGTGCTGTATAAGAAGCACCCTAATTCCTTATGTGAAGCGTCACTACACATCACAAAATCTTCTTTTCCATCTGGAAACGCCATCATAGGGGCCGTCCCAACCTTTGCTTCAGTTCTTAAAAGCTGTTCTCGCATTTCTCTGTCCATTCGAACTTCTCAGTCTTACGAGTAATCCGCGTTAAAGGGGCTACTATATTTACAAACTTGAACGAACCTCCGGTAGTAACCGGCCAATCATACCTCTGGTAGTCGCCCTAACCATGGTCATCAATTCCTCAGTGGTCCTTTATTCATTTTGTCAGGATCCTCCACAGGATCCTCCTCAGCAACAGTCCCTTCTAGGACAACATCCTCTATCGCTACATCCTCAACATGAGCATTATTCGGTCCCTCGTTAGGACGCTCTATCGGATCCATAATCTGATCTCCTAATAAGTAATAAAACATCATCGCGCTGTTGCTCCTCAACCTCAGGGTTCGGAGTCCCAGCTACAATATACGATAACGAACTACGCTTCTATCACGATATTTATAAGGGTTCCCATAAGGGTTTTAACTGTCAATACTACGTTAGGTAGTCCGACTATGAACTTGGCAAGAGTTATTATTATCTTAGTGAACTTATTATCTTAACGCCACATCATCTCTGAGGTTTATAACGCTTAACTCTGATACCATTTCTGTAACACCCCCAAATCCGGGGTCGGGGATCCGGGTTGTCACGAGTTCCATTTCCCTTAATAACACTTAATCTTAATAAACAACCAACTACTGCGTACTGTGACCCCATAATATACACACACACACCACAAGTTATAGTCTCAGAGATGAATACCAAAAATAACACAACTCGTTTTATTCCACAATTATAAGCCATTACACCTCAAAAGGGTTTCTAAATAAATTTACATTTCTTTGCCATTATTACAATTCATATAGATACATAAGTCTGGTACATCAGAAGTTGAAAGCCTAGCCTATTGGTTATTCCTACCTCAGCTACAGCGGCATCAATGCCTACAGGAAACTGCGAAACGTTTCCTATCCGCTCGCAAATTGGGAGCTTGGTCTCGTTCATCTTGTCTATCTGTTGTTGTGTGATGAAAAAAGAAAGCAAGGGTGAGCAACAAGCCCACCGAAATAATATGTATAATAGTTAACAATATATGAGCATTCTCATGGTACTCATGAAAGTCTTGGTCAAGAAGAAATGAACCAAGTTGACATCTTAACGCGACCAAGTCGCAAAAAATTCAGTATATATATACATATATACTTTTCACAATCTTTGAAATCCTCTGACATGTATAATATACACAGAGTTCCAGTTTATAATTGTATAAAAAAAATATCGTTGCAAGGTGATCTCATATATCTAACCTTGTCTCAACGTTTTTCTGAAAATCTTTGTCATGCATAAGATAATCATTAACTAGATATAAGTTGAAAAGATCAGGTTATATGATACTCCAATATACTTATATCTTTTTTTATGAATACTACTTGAACTACCACTGTTCAAGGTATCAATAGTTCATCCCATAGATGAAGCTACACGACAAAACTTGTATAGAATCAATCTTTGAAATATCATCAAAATGAAATGAAGTTACGAGATACTTCATTTGATGAAAACATCATTTTGAAAACTCGACCCTGCCAACACTTAACAATCGCCCAGCCGTAGCCTTTCGATCGAAGTGCTCTGGGTAGTGTTGCAGAAATATCCAATTGGATGATGAACTCATTACGGGAGTTTGCCGCGCCAGGAAGACCACTCACGATGATCAGTCGCAGTAGTGCAACCCCACCATTTTCTACATGTAGAGGAGAATAGTCGGATTTACTTGTCAACCGAACACTCGACTCCTAAGGAATGGACCGTCTTAGCGGAACTTCCAGGCGGCCAATATAATAAGGCTGGGCCGGCGCCACTCGACCACTTACGCCACTCCTAGTTCAGATGAAATCCATGACTCTGAAACGTAAAGCTCGTCCCCCCTTTCCCCAAGTAGAAACTTGTTGATACGGCTCCACCAAGAAGTCGTATCTAGTTGGAAAGAAAAACTCACCAATATTTCCCAGGCGATTCCTGTTAATGGATTAACTTGTTCCAAGAATTTTACTTCTCGAGTATTGGGTAAGTAATCAAAAACTCTTTTATCAAAACAGCAACCTTGTTGCGAATATAAAATACACCATAGAGCCGGATCCGTCAGGTTTTGAGCGAGTATTTAAATCCCCTTTGAAAAGAAGATCTTAAATATAAAAAAATGAGTTTTGGGATCCGCCCTAACCTTTAAAAATCATTTTGAAGACTCGAAAACATTTTAAGAATGTATGGAGTAATGGTGATTTAATGAAATAAATCAGTCCCGATATATAAGAAAATATCTGAATATTATTATTTAAATAATATTCCCATAAGGATAATCCTTATAAAAATAGTTGAAGTAGAAGTTTTAAAACTTATACTTGAAATGAATAATAAATGACCAACGATATACTTATACGAAAGTACGATCTTTATTTGAATAATCGAAAATAAGTTTGATTATCGAAACATTATTCTTTAATAAAATAAAGAATATTATTTAATAAATAAGCGGAGTCGTAAGTCCTCAAATGAATATTCAAAATAATATTCATTAAATAAAATAAACGGAGTCTTAAGTCCTCGAATGAATATTCAAAATAATATTCATTAAATAAAATAAAGTTATCGAATAAACTGATTCGATTAATAGTTTTGAAAACTATATATATATATATTATACTCGGGAACATCGACTCCCGGTTTAGAAATATGTTCACCTTTGGTCCCCTATACTAAGGGTATACGCAACTACTACTTATCTCTAGCATAGGTAATATGCAACTTATAAGCAATTGAATCAACAATTATATATCAAGATTACGAAACAGGCATGCATATATACCATATCAACATGCTTCAATATATCGCAAGATTTGCTAATAACAATCATGCACTTATCACAAGATAATGCATATACATATATACATCACAACAACAGTATAACGGGTAGAAAACTTGCCTGAGTGTTCCCGGATAGACTTAAGCTTAGAGTGGGTCCGATAACCTATGACAAACAACATAAGTCGGAATTAAACTCTGATCGCTTAAGAATCTATACTTTAACCAACTAGACTCTAACGCTCGCTTTTGTGCTTAACGATTTACTTAAGTCGCTCGAGTACCCTCGACTCCACCATTTTAAATAAATTAACCATTACGAATTTTAAGGCGATTCTTTCGTGAGTACTTTACCAACTTCCTAATCCACATTACATAATTGTTTCGTAATCCAATTAGTCTTTTAGGGGCCTTAACCAAGGTTTCAAAGTAAGGCGAGGGGTAATGGTCCGTTCGCGAACCACATATCAAAACGAAGCTCGTAACATGAACTATCTAATCATGGCAATGGTCAAAACCTAACAGTGAGTTCACGGGTCCTGATGTTAAGAACAAAAGCAGTCTAAGGTAAATCAGGCATTACGACGGCTATGTTTACGCGATTTCCAAATTTAAACCATTCCAATCAATTCGCAATTCAACCCACAATAACCACTACAACCAAACTTCATCCATTCTTTACTACAACAACCCCAATAACTCAAGATTTCCAATTTATACTACTTCTCAATCATGAACTAAGAGCTTACTTAAGTTCATTAACTAATAATCAAGATTTACCATTCCAAAAACATTACAAAACCAACCAATCTCTAAATAGTCAATAACCATGCTTCTCATGAACTATACTAATCATAACAAGCTCTTAACATTCAATAACTATGATGGGTTAAGAGATTATACCTTCCTTGTGAGTAGGAGTAAGTAATGAGCTTGGAACAACCTTGGAAAATCCTTACTAAAGCTTTATCTAAGCAAAAACACAAGATCAAAATTTCAAGTTCTTGAAAAACACTATTCACTCTCTTCTTCCATGAATTATTGGAAGAGATTGTGAAGGAATTGGAAGCTTAGATTCCTAGGATATCTATATCTATGTACAAGGAACCTTAGATAATTACCTCACTAATTAACAAGGCTTGGAACTTGGTTTTTGAATTTTCTTCTTCCTTGAAATGGAAAAGGCCGAGAGCTTCTTCATGAAATGGGGAAATTCAACTTGTGTTTTGTGTTTTTGATTTGTTTTGCTTGGTTGTTTCCTTTTGTTTTGCTTAATTACCTTTTAACCATGGTAAAATTTGTGTGGCTTGTAATCAACCAACAATCCCTCCATTTGTCATGCTTATGTCACCATGCCTATGTCATCCATTTGCCACATGTCTCTTCCTTGTGGTTTGATGATGTCACAATCCTTGGCTTCTTGTACAAGCTTGTCTCTTGGGCGTTTATTTGTTTTACGGTTCGCTTAACTTTCGTTCTCGTTTATCATTTGAGAGATCATAATCGGGATCTTATTACTTGGGTTCCCCTAAACCCTTCTTAATAATTTATATTCATTTTATGATCCTATCTTATAATCCTTGAATTTAAATCCTTTTAATCATGTTACCTTATACTCAATTCTTTCGGTATCTGGTGGATTTTTGGGAAAAATCAAAGTGTTCGAATTTGGATTCTTACGATCTTTACATACACTTATTTACCTTATGGAGTACTAATATGATCTTAGAATTTCCATAACAGTACTCCTATATAGCGTGTTCTGATAATTTTCCTTAATCAGCATCATCAGCAAAAGTTACTATTCATCCGTGTTTCAAAAATTTCCAAAAATTGGGGTTATTACAATTCTTGTCGGCCTTGGCATTCGCATAGAACTCGCGAACAACACTCATCGGTACAGCCTCAGGTGACTCGCAGAAAGTCATCCATCCCTTCTCTGCAATCATCGGCAACAACTCACCATCGCTTCTCGATGGCAAGAACCCCCTGTCCTTCATGATCGGCTTAGTTAATAGCTTAGCATACTCCCCCTCAGCAGCCCTATCAACCAATCGGGGCCTCGCAACAGTACTCCCTGAAGAATCAACAGTCGGAATGGCGCTGCTGCTCTCTACAATTCGAGATCTCTTTGGGGCCATTGAAACTGAAAATAAGTGTTGGAGAGTTGTATTTTGTGTGTAGGAAAGGGTTTGAAAGTTGAAAGTATAATAGATGTGTATGTATGAGGTTGTATGTATATATAGGATAGGCATAGGGTTAGAAATTGATTAGGAGTGGGATAGTGGCTAATTTGTAGGGAGAATTCGTGGGTAATGGGGTTTGTGGTTCTGTGGTTTTTTGTGTTTTTGATTTTTCTATTTTTTTTATATAAGGCTGAAATGAATTTTTCAAAGCTCAGGTCAGCAGGCAAGGTCACTGGATATTTTTTTTTCTGCCCTCATTTTTATGATTTTTTGGGTTTTTGGATAGAGTACTAAATTCTAAAGGTTCCTATAGTCTCATATCTTGGGTTGCCTCCTAAAAAGCGCTTCTTTTACGTCATTAGCTTGACGTAAAGTGATGCGATCAAGTTGACAATAAAACGGCACTAACCACTTCACGGTTTGCCGTATCCCCATAATAGTGCTTCAATCTTTGACCATTTACTTTGAATGCTTGGCCCAGATCGTTCTTAAAAATTTCCACCGCTCCATGTGGAAACACAGTTTTGACGATAAATGGTCCAGACCACCTTGATTTCAACTTTCCAGGAAAAAGTCGGAGACGAGAGTGGAATAGAAGAACTTGTTGCCCCGGCACAAATGACTTAGGAGATAGCTTCCTGTCGTGCCACCTTTTTACTTTTTCCTTGTACATTTTGTTGTTTTCGTACGCTTGAAGTCGAAATTCATCAAGTTCATTTAACTGAAGCATTCGCTTCTTCCCAGCTGCATCTAGATCAAGGTTTAACTTCTTCAATGCCCAATAAGCCTTATGCTCAAGCTCTGCAGGTAAATGACATCCCTTACCATAGACAAGTTGAAACGGGGACATCCCAAGTGGAGTTTTGTATGCTGTTATATAAGGCCAAACAACTTCATCGAGCTTCAAAGAGCAATCTTTCCTTGACGGACAAACGGCTTTCTCTAGAATGTGCTTGATCTCTCTATTAGACACTTCAGCTTGACCATTAGTTTGCGGATGAAAGGCAGTAGCGATGCGATGATTCACGTTGTAGCGTTGCATCATAGAAGTGAACTTACGATTGCAGAAATGTGACCCCTCATCACTTATGATAACTCGTGGCGTTCCAAACCTTATGAATATCTGCTTATGAAGAAAACTCAACACTACCTTTGCATCATTAGTTGGCAGAGCCTTGACTTCTACCCATTATGAGATATAATCGATTGCCAGCAAGATGTACTGATTATTGCAGGATGAGATAAATGGTCCCATAAAATTGATTCCCCAAACATCGAAGACCTCAACTTCAAGCATCACATTCAAAGGCATCTCATCCTTTCTGGTAAGATTCCCAACTCTTTGGCAACGATCACACCTTAAAACGAACTAATGTGCATCCTTAAATAATGTAGGCCAGAAAAAACCTGCTTGAAGAATACGAGGTGCTGTCTTTTCACCACCATAATGTCCAACATAAACTGTGGAATGACAGTCTCGTAATATCCCCTCCGTCTCACAAAATGGGATACATCTCCTGATGATCTGGTCAACTCCTTGTCTAAACAAATATGGTTCATCCCACATGTACCACTTCACCTCATGCAAAAACTTCTTCTTTTGAGCCGCATTCATATTAAGAGGCATTATATTGCTAACAAGATAGTTCATAATATCTACAAACCATGGCTCTTCCTCTTGAATTACGAACAACTGCTCATCCGGAAAAGATTCGTTGATCAATGTCTTATCATGTGAAGTAGAATCGGGATTCTCCAATCTAGAGAGATGGTCAGCTACTTGATTTTCAGTACCTTTTCGATCCTTGATCTCTAACTCAAATTCCTATAGCAAGAGCACCAAACGAATAAGTCTAGGCTTCGAATCCTTCTTTGAGACCAGATAGCGGATGGCAGCGTGATCAGTGAATATAGTCACCTTTGTCCCAAGTAGATACGATCGAAATTTCTTGAAACCAAAAACTATAGCCAATAGCTCCTTCTCAGTAGTGGTGTAGTTCGTTTGATCTCCATTTAGTGTCTTACTAGCATAGTAGATCACATGAAAGATATTAGACTTTCGCTGCCCAGAACTGCTCCCACAGCATAATCACTTGCATCACACATCATCTGAAAAGGTTCTCTCTAATAAGGTGCCGTAATAACTGGTTCAGTGATTAAACTCTTCTTGAGAGTCCCAAATGCTTCCAAGCATTCATCATCAAATTTGAAAGGCACATCTTTCTCGAGCAAGTTGCACAACGACTTAGAAATCTTAGAGAAGTCCTTGATGAAACGCCGATAAAAACCCGCATGACCAAAAAAACTATGGATTCCTTTCACAGAAATAGGTGGCGGAAAATTTTCAATGACTCCCACCTTGGCTTTATCCACCTCAAGACCCTTACTAGAGACCTTATGCCCAAGAATGATGCCTTGTTGCACCATGAAGTGACATTTTTCCCAATTAAGCACCAAATTAGTTTCCACACACCTTTTAAGCACCGAACGGAGATTATTCAAGCATTCATCATACGAATGTCCAAAGACAGAGAAGTCGTCCATGAACACTTCGACATTATTTCCAATCATAGCAGAGAATATAGCCATCATGCGTCTCTGAAAAGTGGCAGGTGCACCACATAAGCCCAAAGAAACTCTGCGGAAAGCAAATGTGCCGAATGGACAAGTGAAAGTAGTCTTCTCTTTATCTTCTGGTGCAATGCAAATCTGATTGTAGCCCAAATAACCATCTAGAAGATAATAATACTCATGACCAGCCAACCTGTCGAGCATCTGATTAATAAATGGAAGAGGGAAGTGATCCTTCCTTATGGCTTTATTCAACTTTCTGTAATCCATGCATACCCTCGAGCCTATGACTGTTTGAGTGGGGATGAGCTCGTTCTTTTCATTTGCTACCACATTAATACCTCCTTTCTTAGGTACACATTGCACGGGGCTCACCCAAGAACTGTCAGAAATAGGATATATGATTCCTGCATCCAGCCACTTTATAATTTCTTTCTTCACCACTTCTTTCATAATAGGATTAAGCCTTCGCTGTTGCTCAACCGTTGGCTTGCTACCTTCCTCTAGCAGAATTTTATGCATGCAGTACGAAGGGCTGATCCCTTTTATATCTGCTATAGTCCATTCAATAACCGATTTGAATTCTCTTAAAATTCTCAAGAGCTTGTCATCATCACTACTTGAAAGGTCAGATGCAATAATAACAGGCAAAGTAGATGCATCACCTAAAAAAGCATACCTCAAGTGTTCAGGCAATGGTTTAAGTTCCAATGTAGGTGCTTCCTCAATAGATGGTTTGAGCTTTCCCTCAGCATTCTTGAGATCAGTATTACCAAGAGATTCAAATGGCATGTCTAGTTTTCATTTCCAAGGAGAAGCATTTAAATATTGTAACTGCTCATTGTCTTCTTCATCATCACTGTCAAATTCCCCCAATAAGGCTTTTTCTAAGGCATCAGACCTTAGCACATGATCAAGTTATGAAATAACTGCAGAATCGACCAAATCCATCTTGAAGCACTCCTCATCTTCCGTAGGGAATTTCATCGCATTGAACACATTGAATGTCACATCCTGATCTTGCACCCTCATAGTAAGTTCACCCTTTTATACATCTATCAAGGTATGACCTGTAGCCAAGAAAGGTCTTCCCAAGATTATGGGAATCTTCTTATCTTCCTCGAAATCCAGAATGACAAAATCTGCAGAAATATGAGCTTGTCCACCTTTACTAGCACGTCCTCCACGATGCCTCGTGGGTATGTAATAGAACGATCAGCCAATTATAGAGACATGTAGGTGGGCTTTGGATTAGGCAAATTCAGCTTTTTGAAGATAGACAACAACATCAGATTGATGCTTGCTCCCAAATCGCATAGGCACTTGTCAAATGACAACTTGCCAATGGTGCAAGGAATGGTGAAGCTACCTGGATCCTTAAGCTTTGGAGGTAACTTTTGTTGCAACACAGCACTGCATTCTTTTGTCAGAGCAACGGTATCAAGATCATCCAGTTTCACCTTCCTTTAAATAATACCTTTCATGAATTTCGCATAACTAGGCATTTGCTCCAGAGCCTCAGCGAAAGGTATGTTGATGTGAAGTTTCTTGAACACCTCCAGAAACTTACCAAACTGCCTGTCCAGCTTTTGTTTTTGCAATCTCTTAGGAAAAGGTGGTGGAGGATAAAGCTGTTTCTCCCCTGTATTACCCTCAGGCAGAGTGTGTTCAATAGTAGTCTTCCTTGGTTCCCCCTCTTTCTCCTTTTGCTTTTCTTCTTCATCTATGACTTCAGCTTCTTCATCTTTTGCTTTTTCAGCATCAGTAACTTTTCCAGACCTTAAGGTGATAGCTTTGCCTTGCTCCTTAGCTTCCTTCCTGCCTGGCACTTCAGTATCGCTGGAAAGTGTGCCAGGTTGACGATTGAGCAATGCATTGACTATTTGACCGATTTGATTTTCTAAGGTCTTGATAGAAACAGCCTGACTTTTGCACAACAACTTTAACTCCTCAAAATCAGCACTAGAAGGTGGAGCAGCACCTCCTTGTTGAGGATATGATTGCCTTTGAGCATATTGCTGAGGTTGCTGGAATCCAGGTGGATTGAACTATTTACTTGCAGCTTGCTGATTTGGTTGCTGAACAACATTCTGATTATTGCTCCAGCTAAAATTGGGATGATTTATGTTATTAGTATTATAAGTAGCTCGCACAGGCTGCTGCGGTCGCTGATAATTGTTCACATATTGAACAGATTCATTAGCAAGTGAACACTGATCCGTAGCATAAGAGCCTGCAAAAAGCTCACAGACAATAGCTATTTGATTGACTCCATAGTTGGCTAAAGAATCGACCTTCATAGACAGCGCTTGGAGCTGCGCTGCAATAGCTGTAGCTGCATCAACTTCCAGAATACCTGCTACTTTCCCAGGCATCATCCTTTGAGTTGGGTTTTGATACTCGTTTGCAGCCATAGTTTCAATAAGATTATAGGCTTCAGTATAGCTTTTGGCCCACAAAGCGCCTCCAGAAGCTGCATCGAGCATGGGCCTAGATTGGGCCCCCAAACCATTGTAAAAACCAGTAATCACCATCCAGTTAGGCATACCATGATGTGGACACTTTCTCAACATCTCCTTGTAGCGCTCCCAAGCTTCACACATAGATTTTCCTTGTTGTTGCGTAAACTGAGTGAGAGTACTCCTCATAGCTGCATTCTTGGCCATTGGATAGAAGTTCATCAGAAACTTTTGCGCGAGATCTTCCCAAGTAGTGATGGACCCAGCTGGTAAAGAATTTAACCAATCCTTAGCTTTGTCCCTCAGAGAGAATGGGAAAAGCCTCAGCTTGATAGCCTTATCAATGACACCATTATCTTTGAAAGTACTACAGATCTAGACAAAATTCCTGATATGCATGTTGGAATCTTCAGTCGTAGCACCTCCGAAAGAAACAAAATTCTGCACCATCTGAATAGTTCCCGGCTTGATTTCGAAAGTATTGGCCTGAATAGCCGGATGAATGATGCTTGACTGAATGTCATCAATTTTAGGCCAAGAAAAGTCCATAAGAGATGGATCAGCTGGAACTATACGATCACCCATTGTTACAGGTTCTTTCTTCTGACTCTCTGTATCCGAATCTTCAAAAACTATCTTCTCCGGAAAGTCAAGAGCTGAATCTGTCTCCTCATCCGTATCAAGATTTCTCTTGCGGGTGCGAGGACGTGTTTGCATAAACGCTCGCTAGAGTACCTGAAACACAACCGGAAGCAGTAGATAACAAGTCTTAATCAATGAATCCTAATGACCACTGATGGCAAGTACATAAACTAAACAAATTAACACCGAGTCCCCAGCAGCGGCGCCAAAAACTTTTAGGGCACAAAGCATGCGTTAAATAAATCACGCAAGTATACGCGTTCGCAAGTAATATAGAATGATTTCTAGTTCATTCCCATAGAGACTCTGACTAATTATATTTCATTAACACTTACTCACCAATGTATGATTACTCTTCAATGTCAAGACAATAAAAATTAAGGTTGATTAACTAATATTAACTACGAGAATTAAACACTTAAATTATCAATATTAAACACACATGAGATCATAACTTCATTAATACTTCATTCAATGGTTATTGTTATTACCCTTAGCATGTAATGGTGATGATATTAATCGAACAACACGAAATTGATAAACGCCAACTTTTGTTGTACGAATACTATTCTACCAAGCATCCATAATTAAGGTAAAAGTTGAATAGGCATCAATTATGTTGAGACCCTATATGTCTACCGAATTTGACAACATAACAATTTAAGTGCAATTTATTCATTATGATTACATAGGGCAAGTAAAACAGTTAGAGTTACCCACTAATGATGCATACAATACATGAACCTATGCTAGTATGGCAAGTTCTAAATCTCAAGATTCACTGTCGCTTCACAAGAGATTAACATGCTATATTATATGTTCGCAACACACATAAGACGAATAAGCAATTAACTAGATATCATACAATCACCATATACCAAGGTATTAAACAATTAACTAAAGAAATCCAAAGTAAATCCGCTATGACCCCATGATCACAATTAGCCCGTGATAAAACTCATCGTCACCATGGGTTCATATGAAAACATGATATAAACACAACGATATAAACTAATAAAAATACTTAATAAAAACAGAGTACGTCACAAGAGTATTAAGGTTCAAAGAGTAAAGAAAACTAGCATCCACTGTTACAACGAATTAAAAAAATCACAAGATAAATGTATGCTTCCTCTTCTGCGTTGTTACGTGCTAAAACGATCTTCTTAATCTTCTCTCCTTGTTACTTGTTCTTCAAAACGTCTCCCAAGATTACTTATATAAGAGTCCACAAGAAACAGCAGTCACAGAAGCCCAATAGAACTCGAATTAGAAATTCCAGAATCTGAAATTCCGACCCCAGGCGACCGCCTCCAATCTCCACGCGGGCGCCTTCTCACCAGGCGGTCGCCTGCTCTTTCCAGGCGGGCGCCTGCATACCTTCTGGAAAATTCTCACATTTGCTTCTGATTTTGCTGAATTTTTCGCACAACTCCCCGCAACTGATTCCAAGTACTTCCCTAGGCTTATTTCGATGAAATTCTCCCATCTAAACAATTTATACTCTGAAATGCAAAAACACTCGAAAACGCTTTGAAAACACCAAAATACTCGAGTGCAAGACACCAATTCAAGCCATTATGAGACGCTCTAAGTGGTATAAAATGCCACTTATCACATACTTCATAAAATAATATATTTTATAGTGTTTTAATGGTAAAATATACGTGATCTCTGAGATCTCCGATAAAATAGCGATATTCATAAAACATTTCTCTTATAGATTATATCAAATGAATTATTAGAAATATATAAAATTAATAATATTTTATAATTTTAAAAAAAATCATCAATTATTAATTTTCTATATTATAATATGATATAATTTTAATAACTTTAATTTATGGTTCATTTATATTATAAGTCAAATTTAATTTAAAATGATGTTAAAAGTAGGAGATAAAATTAATGTATTCATATATTACGAATTACTAAATTTCTTTTTGTTAGGAAAATATATTATACACTAAATAATAATCAATTTTTGTTTAAAAATAGTAATTTCCCCGGACCTTCTTGAGGTCTCGTTCTCCGTTCGGGAGAGTATCAGAGAGTAAAAGAATTCTCGTTCGAGACAATTCGAGAATCAGTATCGAATTGGGATTCGGGTTAGAGATAGCACTTTCCGGCCATGAATTGACCTGATACCCATCTTATTTTCAAACTGTGAATATATTTCAACTAGTAATTAACCTTCATAAATGTGGTCTTTAATATAAAAAATTATTTAGTGTTTTAGTATGTAAAATTATTTCTTCAAAAGTTCAAGATTCGAACCTGATTAACAACGTCTCAAAGTATATTAATATTTTTAAGAGTTAAATGCTTTTCGTATACCTAAACTATGCTATTAGTGCCCTTTGTTTACCTAAACCCTTACTTGAACATATTGTGTACTTGAACTAATGAAATTGGTTTAATTCGTGAACTTCCGTCAAGAGGGGTGTTAACCCCGTTAGTTGCTAGCGTTTCCTTCCTTTTTTTTATCTTTCCATCCATTTTATTTTTATTTCATTTCCCTTATATAGCAGAAGCCATTGTTTTTCATAGAAAAAATATCCTTCATTGTTGCTTTGTTAGCTGCGTGTTAACAAAAGAAATTCAGTTTTACCTTGATAAAAATGCTTTGATCTTTTAACCACACATAACGTACCTATAGATGTAAATTATGCCTTATAAACAGTCACAAATGCTCTACAATCTTATTAGCATCAAACTTAGTAGCATCAAACCATTTGGTAGCAACCTTCAATTCTTTGTAACTAAATTGTTAAGGGCCGGCACAACCTCGAAAGACTTATGATCACGGAATTATCTGACACACTAAAATGAGGCAACCTTGGCCTACTCGACCTAACCTATAAGTCAAAAAATTCCATTATCAAGAAGATGAAGTGATGTACTTCCTTTAATAGAAGCCAAAAACGCCGCATACTTAAACCCACTAACATATTCAGAAAAATCAGCATTCCTATAATCAATCCAGTTAGTAATCAAATTCCCATTTTTCAAATATTTTCAATTGAAAAAAGATCAACAATCTTGATTTAATCAAGATTGCCAATATCGATTATTCTCATTCAGATCATTAGCATGCAAATTAATTCGCTTATAAAATTAGACAGCAACAAATTTATTTTTAGTGAGCTAAGTTGAATTTACAAGGCATAAATATCCACACAGACTACCTATAGTTTGATTATAAGATAAAGAAATTCTTGCTCAACTACCTCACAAAAAATAAGCTAATGCCGGAGCAACTTTTGTTGGAATTTTAAACCAATTACGAAAAATAAGTATTTATCTTCTCCGAGTTGCATTTAGCAGTCAAATACCAAAAAATATATACAAGTAAGGCGTTGCTTGTCAAACCAATCAATTTCAAGATACTGTGACAAGGAGATAGTTTGAATTAATTTTGTAAGGTACACTTGTATCACCTGAACCATAAACACAAAGAAAATTATACTGATCAAATTATACTACTTACAGTCTATAGATTGTTATATACTAAATACTTTAAAAAATTATGATCTTACTAATTTAACAAATGAGGAAACAACAGAGCAAATAATGCTCCCTATATAGCCGATGTCTAGTTAGTCTGATCACGCTGTTACGGAGATGAGCGTCTCCGAGATAACTATGATTTCAGGAGAATAAAAAGAGAGGAAGTTAAATTTGGTAAAATGAGCAGAGATTAAAGACGGTTTCTGAAAAAAGTAAGAAAATGGAGAAGATGATTAATATGGTTCTTGAAGAAAAGAAAAGAGATTCATGGCTGGTGGAACTAACTGGTCAATTTTCATTCACGGGGAACTGGAATTCGGAATACGAGGATGTGTGTATAAGGTGGATGTGTGTGTGAAGAACAACTCCCTCCTAATCTACTAAGGTCTGTTAGTTGTAATTAACGGAAGTACACAAGTTACACTATTTATCTAGTTTAGGTACATAATATGCACAATCGATGGTATGAGTATACAAAATGCAAAAAAAGTATAGTTCAAGTACACCAAATACATTTAACTGTATCTTTAAATATATTTGAAAAATTGTCCAAATTTTTGGATCTCATCAACTACTTATTACTCCCTTCGTCCCAATTTATCTGTCACGTTTGACTTTTTGTGGTCAAATTCATTCAACTTTGACTGTAAATTAAACATTAATCTTTCACTATTTTGAAAAACTGAAGAATACGTATTAAAGTATATTACATGTACTTTCTAATGATATAATTTGTATAAATTTTTTCGATTATATACTATATGAAATTTTCGGTCAAAATAGGGTTAATTTGACCACAAAAGGCAAATAGGACAAATAAATATGAACGAAGGGAGTATAATATTACTAGCATGAAAACCCGTGCGAGCCACATGTCATATTTTAGGATAATTTCTAAAATTTTAAGATGTTGTATTGTGTGCATTGTTTGTTGTGCAAGACATGCATGTACTTTAACAAGACTAAGTCAAATTGACAACCCTAAGTAAGTTGTATTGTAATCTTAGTTTGCATTTGTACTCGTAACATTTAAAGTCTGTAAAAATGTAAAAGAGCATACTGGAGTCTTTTTGTCTAAACAGTATCAAGCCTAAGGATTCTATCTGGAAGAAGATCAAGAATATCATGCCTCAGAAGAATTATGAAGAAGCTCGGAGTTGAATAAATCTGTTTGGACACAAATATTCTAAGTCAAAGATCTCTACAAGTCACAGATTTAGTGTTATAGAGAAGTCACTCGAGAACTCCAAATGACTTATCGATAAGTCAGAAAAGCTTATAGAGAACTCACAGAGATATCGACAAGCAAATTGAAAACATGAAGATTGGAGATATCGACAAGTCATTTCTTCACTAGAGAACTCAGAGTTATCGACAAGTCAACATTCATTAGAGAACTCTAAGTTATCGATAAGTCAAATTCCACTAGAGAACTCAGAGATATCGATAAGCCAAAATTCACTAGAGAACCCTAAGTTATCAACAAGTCAAATTTGACTAGAAAACTCTGAGTTATCGATAAGTCAACAAGCGACTAGAGAACTCAGAGATATCGATAAGTCAAAGTGAAGATATGAAGACTAGAGATCTCGACAAGCCAAATTCTCTTATAGAGAACTCATAGACCTCTACAAGTCAAATTAACTATGGAATATTAGAGATCTCGATAAGCCAATATACTTATCGAAATGTCAAGTTCTGTATAGACCAAATGGAGATCTCGAGGTAAAATATCAAAGTACAAAGTTGCAGACCAGTTCAATATCCAAGATTTACAATCAACAAACAATCCAACCAGCTAAATTGACAATTCTACAAAAAGCAGCTTGAAGAGTGTGCAAGATCAAGGGTGAAGATTAAATGACAAAGGAAGATCAAAATTAACAGAGTATGCAAAGATATGCTAAGCCATAAATGGAAGATATAATTTTCCTAAAATGGAAATGACAAGTGACAATTTACTAAAGTTAATATCATGTCTTATTATACACTGTGTAAACCAGCAGTTAACTAAATTATAAAGTTAACACTGATCCTTTGTTGGAAGTAACAATTTAGATCAGGAACTCTTGTATTCTATCAAGAAAGAAGCTAAGCTCTTTATCAACAAAGAGCCTAGAAATTTTGTAGCAAAATATTCTTAATTTTAATATAAAATTAAGCGAGTTTTAAAAGAATCTGTGTTCTTTATTATTGCATGTTTAATTTTTACAAGTAACACATTTCACTACAAGATTTGATTTACTTTGTTCACAACCATAAATACTTTAAGAAAAGCATAAAAATATAAAAACACATTCACCCCCCTCTGTGTGTAATTCATTACCTAATAAGTGGTATCAGAGCAAAATCTGAAAGTAAATAGATCAAGATCTTGGAAGAATGAATACACAGAAAATCAGTAGCATCAAAATTCCTGCCTTTGACAAAGCAAACTACACTCTTTGGAAAAATTAAATGTTGCTTTTTATCAGGATGGCCAATCCACTCTATATTCAGATTCTCAAAAATGGGCCCTTCACTCCTATGGTTAGAGTTGAAGAATTAACAGATGGCGATATGGTCATTCCAGCTCATTATGCTCTAAAAGACCCTTCTGAGTACACTGAGCCTGAAAAAAGAAAGTTTCCTTGGATAGTGGCTTGCAACTAATATTGATAGAGTCACTTGACAATGTAATATACAACAACATTGTCAACTGTGACACTGTCAAGCAAATCTGGGAAAAGATTGAAGTTGATTAGTCAATATCCTATACGGAAAGAAAGTTCTGTAATATTAGAGTAAAGAAGCCAAGATTCTTCAAGGGTAAAGAACAATCATTCAACAAAGTTAGCAGCTGGAAAGGAAAAGGGAAGTACACATCTGATAGAAAAAATGGTTACAAAATTGGATCTGTTGAGAGATCAAAAATAAGGTGCTTCAACTGTGATGAACTAGGCCATTTTGCTAAAGAATGCAGGAAACCCAAGAAAGCAAAGAAGGACAAAGCTTATCTTGAACTGAAAGCAAAGTATGAAGCTCTTCTAAAGAAACAGCAAAGCAAAGCTTATATTGTAGAGGGAAAAACTTGGGATGATTCTGATAATGATGAAGATGAGGAAGTTGGAAATTATGCTTCAATTGACTTGGAGCAAGGAGAATCATCTTCATCAAAATCACAGGTACCAACTCTCACTACCATTGATTTAAATGTGAGTCAATATAAGGAAACTGTAGAAAAGATGAGCACATAAATATTTCACATTCATACAAGTATTGTTGTTGCTAATGAAGAAGTTAGGAGACTGACAAAGATAAATGAGAAACTTGAAAGTGAGAAACAAGAAGCTGATTTGTTGTTGGTGGAGCTTGAAACTGTAAGACAGGAAATGGTGAGATTTGGACATATGAGTTTATTTGGAGAACCGTTTGTCATTATTAAAGTTGTTTCATGCACTCTTTAAAAAGGTCCAGTCTCCAAGGCTTGGAGGGTGACTGATGTAAAAGTATTATGAACTATATGGTTATCTCAAAATGAGTTAATTTTTAAGGCAAGAGAATCAATAAAGATAATATAATATTTCTTATTAATCATCGATCTTACAAGTGGTTAGAGGCAAATAGGATGATCAGTTCGATGTTTTTAAACATCTAGAATTTAGTTCATAAAGGTTGCATTTCTGCTAGTGATTGGTTCCTAAAAAAATTTTGTAGAGAACATCTACAGGAAATCAGGTTATACATGCTTAGTAGATGGATCTTTTAAGGAATTTTAATATATAATAGATGAGGTCAAATATTACTGAAGCTGACGATGTCATTAGCAATCAGCTAAGCTTGGGGCCAACCCTAAGTAAGTTGTATTGTTATCTAAATTTGTATTCTGTACTTGTAACACTTAAAGTCTGTAAAAATGCAAAGGAGCAGACTGTAGTCTTTTTCCTAAAATAGTATCAAGCCTAATGATTCTATCTGGAAGAAGATCATGCCTCAGAAGAATTTTGAAGAAGCTTGGAGTTGAATAAATCTGTTTGGAGAAAAATGTTCTAAGTCAAGATCTCTACAAGTCACAAATTTGATGTTATAGAGAAGTCATTCAAGAACTCCAGAATGACTTATCGAGAAGTCATTCAAACTCCAGAGAGTACCGACGGATAAGAAATATCTACTCGACAGATGAGCTATATATACACTAGATGGATGAATAACATCTACTCGATAGATGAGCAATATCTACTCGATGGATAAGCTATACATCTACTCGACGGATAAGCAATATCTACTCAACGGATAAGCAATATCCACCGGGAGTAGAGAAGTCAGGAAAGCTACTCGAGAACTCAAAAAGATATCGACAAGTCATTCCTTCACTAGAGAACTCAGAGTAATCGACAAGTCTATATCCATTCGAGAACTCAGAGATATCTACAAGTCAAGTGAAGTTATGAAGACTAGAGATCTCGATGAGCTGAAGACCTCTACAAGCCAAACTCATTATGGAGTACTAGAGATCTCGATAAGCCTTTATACTTATCAAGATATCAAGTGTTCAAATGAATCAAACTGGAGATCTAAAAGTACAATCTCAAAGTACAAAATTGCAGATCAGTTTAATATCCAAGATAAACAATCAACAAACAATCCAACAGCTGGATTGACAAGTCTACAAAAAGCAGCTTGAAGAGTGTACAAGATCAATGGCAAAGATTAACTGACAGAGGAAGATTAAAGTAAACACAGGATGTTAAAGATATGCTAAGCCATAAATGAAAGATTTGCTTTTCTATAAATAGAAATGATAAGTGACCGTTTAGAAAAGCTAATAGCATGTTTATTATCCACTGTGTAAACCAGCAGTTAACTGAGCTATAAAGTTAACACGGGTCCTCTAGTTAGAAGTAACAATTTAGATCAAAATTCTTGCAACACTCTTGAGAAGAAGCTGAGCTCTTTAACTTCGAAGAGCTTAGAAATTTTGTAGCAAAGCATCTTAAATTTTTAATACAAAAATTAAGTGAGTTTTGAAGATCTGTATTCCTTATTTTGTGCAAGTTTAATTTCTGCATGAACACTTTTCTATACAAGATTTAATTTACTTTGTTCAACCATTTCTTTCAAGAAAAGCCTAAAATCAGAAAAACACATTCACCCCCCTCTATGTGTGATTCATTACCTGACAAGTGGTCTCAGAGCAAAATCTGAAAGAAAACAGATTCAAGATCTTGGAAGAATGAATCTAAAGTTTTTGCTTACTCTTCCTGATCATTTGGAATAGAAAATCTCAGCAATCAGGGAAGGGAGAGACTTGAGCAGGATAACTCTGGAAATTCTATATGGAATTTTCAAAACCTATGAACTAGAGATGATTCAAAGGGAATCGTTGAGATCTGGCCAAGGACATGTTATAGATGGTTCAAGTGCTTTAATAGTAAATGAAGGCCAAACATGCAATGATGAACTCAGATCTCATAACTCAGTTTTCTCAACAAGTGAGCAGAGAACAATTGATTCACAGGAGCAAGTCATACTAGAATTGGAAAAGGATGAGTTCTACACTCTTGAAGAACTGGATGAGCTAGATCATTCAGTGTCTTATATGGCTAGAAAATTCTCTAACATTAGAGTAAGGAAGCCAAGATACTTCAAAAGTAAAGGACAATCTTTTAACAAAGACAACAGCTGGAAAGAGAAAGGGAAGTACAATTCTGATAGCAAAAGTGGTTACAAAAATGATCTGTTGACAGATCTAATATAAGGTGCTTCAGCTGTGATAAATTAGATCACTTTGCTACAGAATGCAGTAAGCCCAAGAAGGCAAAGAAAGATAAGGCTTATCTTGAACTTGAAGCAAAGTATGAAGCTCTTCTAAAGAAACAACAAAGTAAAGCTTATATTACAGAAGGTAAAAGTTGGGATGATTCTGAAAATGATGAAGACGAAGAACTTGGAAACTATGCACTCATGGCTGTTAGGTCCCAATATGTTTGTAGAAGGGGGGTTGAATACAAACTATACCGTTTAATCGAATAAAATGCCGAATAAAAAGGTGAAACAAAATTCAAGTTAAATAAAACTTTTATTAAACTTGAAAGGTGTTACAACAACGGTATCTGTTACAAGGGATTAATCTCAAATCAATTATTACAAATCTAGAATAAATTCGACATGAACTTTTTCTATTTTTGCAATAATTAGAATCAAATGCTAAATGCGATTTGAGATTAAGTTCTAGGGATTTTGATCTGCTAGATTGTTACACAAGAACAAGATAAATAATTCTAGTGGTTTGGATTTTAACTTTACAATCTAGAATTTTGATCTTGAATAAAGCAGATGAAAAATGAAATGTTTTTACTTTTGTTTCTGCTGTGTTCTTGACTTGTGTGTTCTGTTGAAAATGATCTGCATCTGTTGTTTAAGTAAACAAAACAATCCAGTTGAATCAGCAAGACTTTCGGCAAGACAATCAAATGAACTGGCATGACAATCCATTTGAACTGGTAGGACTTTCGGTGAGACTATCCTTTTGAACTAGCAAGACAATCCCAATAGCTAGCAAGACAATCAGAATGAACTAGCAAGACTTTCGGTATGACTATCAATTGTCATACCGATTGTCATAGTAGTTCAAATCATATTGTCTTACTGAATTATTAATAGATTTTAATCTAATAAAAATTCTGAAAATCCTTAATATTAATTCTGAATTAATTAATCATTTAATTCAATTAATCAATAAATTAATCTTTGCAGATATAATTTATTTTCTTAATTAAATTATATGACTTAATTAATTAATAGAGAATTAATACTAATCTTGAGCAGCAACCATTCTTCTGAAAAAATCTTCTGAAAATCACTGTCAATTATGAATCAATTCCACCACTTCAATGTTGACACTCGATGTACTGTCTGGTTCATTAGTGACTAACTTCCGTGACATTTCTTCAAGCCTTGACCTTGATACTCTTGATTTTCTTCAGACTAAATCCTTGTAATAAATTGATACCCTGACGAGATCTCTGTCACTTGATTAAATCCACAATCTTGATTTATATCACTGAGGCTTGATCAATTTCTTGAGCTTCTTCCAGTGAATTAAGTCTTCAAGTCTGTAGATGAATAATGTTTCTTAACCCTTTGACAGATGTTACTTTATGAGATCTCTCTGACGATAGATCCACTATTTACTTATTACATTCTTATTTGAGTTGAGTTAAATCCTCGAATAAACAAATAGGCTATAACATATGCCTTTCAATCTCCCCCTATTTGCTTGTTAGACAATAACAAAAAATACCTAGAGGATAACTCAACTAAAAAATAAGAAAAAGATATAAGCAGTAATGCAAAGTAAATAGCAGAAAAGTTCTGGATTATATTTAACATTTTCCAGATTCCAAAAGAAATTTACAAGTGAATACAAGATAGATGTTCCTCTAGCCTGAAGATATAACTACATTAGTCTATCTTGATTCATAAAGCTCTAATCATATTACATTGAGTTTTGAGCTAATTGAATTCAGTTGTCTTCTCTTTTGACTTCACCTTCTTCTAAATCTTGAAGCAACTCCTTGTCAAAGACACGATCCTTTTCTGAAGTGAAGCTTGCTGGTCTGACTGGTTGAACTCCAACTGACTTCAGCTTATTCTTGAACTGATTGTACCTTTTAATATTCTTTTCACAATAAGCTTGAATCAAATCAGCAGCTTGAGTCTTCAACATGGATGAGTATCCAGCAGTTCTTAAATGATGTTCCATCCAGACCAGATGCTTAGCTGAGTAGTCTTTAAGAGATTGTGCATCTAACTTACAGATTTGAAGACAATCAGACTTAAAGAATCTCACCTGATGAGGATTGTTGACCACTTGAGGACTAGCCTTGCTGGCAAACTCTTTAAGCCTTTCTCGAAGAACTTCATTCAATTCTGAGCTTCTTTTTACTTTGTTGAGAAGAACCCAAATCTCTGACAAAGAACGATTCTCAAACAGATGAAGTGACACCTTGAAAGAATCTTCACTCTGACAATATACAAAAATGCTCATCTCATTTAGGGATCTGTCAAAAGCAGCTGTGATCCTTGAGACTCCAGTCTTGATAGCATTCATGTACATGTCATTGTTAGGATTTGAGATTTCCAGCTTGTCAAGAAGATGTAGGAACTGCCTATCATTGTTAGTGCTCAGCTGAGGTATATCAAGTACTCTCCTAGCTTCATCCCATTTTTCACCAATCTTCAGTCTGACATCTCTTCTCCTTTCTTGAGCCTTAATGTCATGAAGACGTTGCTTTTGAAGAGTTTCTGTTCTTTGTATGTCTTTCCTCATGTCAATGATCTGGGAGACCTTTTTGAGTTCAACTTCTTTTCTTTTGATCTCTGACTGCTGCTGCTGAAACTCTTTCTCAAAGATAGGATCCACTGTAGCTTCCTCTTCCCATTCTCCAAAATCACTTTCCTCTTCAGCTTCAAATAAACCATCTTTATCTTCGAAGACTGGTCCAGTGGGAATGTCAAAAATATCAAAGTCATCCTGTTCTCCACTGTAGTAGATATCATCAGCCTTTCCTTTGTCTCCAGGAGAGGTATCTTTTTCTTTTCCCTTTTCACTACTCCCTTTCTTCTCCCCCTTAGTTGAGGGATCCTCTACTGACTTTCCTTTAGAACCTCCATGTCCTCCATCACCTCCAGAGCCTGAGCCTCCACCAGACGGCCCTTCAAAGTAAGTTCTTTGTTCTTCATTAGGGCAGTGAGAATTCTTGATCATGAAATACAAGTGTTTCATCCCTTCATTAAGATATTCCATGTCCGTTTCTATCTTTAGAAATCTGGAGGAGTCCAGTGAATGATTCATTTCAACCAGGTCTTCAAGAGAAGTCATTCTTGTATGTAGAGAGCAGAAGTTAGAAATGTCATCAGCTGATAAAGTTGGAGTTTCCTGAATGGAATTGAGCTTTGGTATGACAGTGGTCTTGAGATCTAAGATATCATTCCTGATGAGTGCCAGCTGATTATTGACAGAGGTGTAAGAAGAAGACCGTTCAACCACTTGTGCTTTGAATGTTTGAGCTTCAGCTTGGCTTTTAGCAAGTTCTTCTTTTAAAAGCAGCAATTTGAGCTAACAGGTTTTCAGGTGTCTGTGTCTGTGTGTGCTCTCACCTGAATTTCACTCGTGTTTGGTTCACTCACCTCACGTGCTTGTGTTTCTCTCAATATAATTGCTCGTGAGGAGTCTTCCTGTTGCTGTTCTTCTGTACCTGTAATTAAAATCACCCTAGCCTCTTCAAGAGAGGTCAGTGGTGGTGCAATGGGAATTCGCGAGTCCCGATCCTCAGTCAAACCTATCATTTCATGTGAAATAGATGTCTGAATTGCTTCAGGGATAGATTGACCGAGTTGCCCTCCACTTTCTCCAGATAAATCTGCGAGTGGAGAATCCCGTGAGGGAGCCAGAGGTGTTGGATCTGGGAGGGGAGAAAATGACTCTATTAAAGGTGGCTGAGAGTCAGATTTTCCCTCAGAAGCATGTGACTGCTCTTCTGCCGTAACTATGGCAGGCACTGTAACAGACTCTATGTGCACTCCTCGCTTCGTGTCCTGAGTATCATCTACGGGTATGTATGGTTCCATTGTGAGTAATGGAATTGTGCTTGACTCAGTACAAGATGCCATGGCCCTATGGCGAATTTCAATAGATTCATCCTGTTGAGAGGATGTTTCTAGTAACTGTTCAGTGGCCATTTCAAAGTCCATGTCCTGTTGGGAGGACAAGGATGGGCTTTCAGATGCCTCAGTAAATGTTCTTCTTTTCTTCGGAGGAGGCAGAGCTGAGGGTTCATTCACATCCACCAATACACTACTTCCTATTAACCTTCTGGGTAACATTTTAGACAGTGGGGGAGAGGTTGAGATAGGTTGTGACTCTGTGTTTGGCTCTATGACCTGGGATTGAAGCTGTGGTTCTACAACTTCATGGTCAGTCCTATCAACCACTGGGGGTCTTTCAATAGAAGTAGGAATGGAGTGAGAGTGAGGAATTACTACCTGTAATGGAAGAGCATCTGATGTTGGAGGAGCCTGGGTGGCTTGAACCACTGGAGGTTGAGCTTGCTGTTCATGACCGGGAAGATTGAAAATAGGTAAAGGAATATAAGTGGCCATGAAAGCAGATACAAGTACCAGAACTTGTATGAATTTGAAGGTTGTGTCTTGGCGGGTGTAAATCTTTTTGCTTACATGAGGGGGTTCAGTTACTGCGGAGTTAGCAAAAAGGGCTTTGTGCTCAGGTGTGAGAAGATGATCTGCTATAAGCATGAGAAAACGAGCATAGTAACACGAGACCCTACGATTTGTAGAATGATCACGTAAAGCAGTAGTGAGACGTCTCAAAAGAATGGGTAAAAGTAGTTTGCCAAAATTGATCCTTTGATTGAAAACAACCGCAAGACCAATATACTGCAGAGTGGAAGTGATGTTGTGAAAGTTGGATTTAGTGCAGTTGGCAAACACTTTAGAAAGTGTATCGAAGAAAATGTCCCATTCAGACACCAAATTGGATTTTGAAAGTTTGGTTAAATTGATCACCCCCTGATAGTGAATAGCATGGAAAAAGTTTGAAATATCATTTTCAGAGGGCAAATTACAGAAATTGTCCATAGGAAAATTTAAAGCTCGATTGACGACTGTTTCATCAACCACATACTGTGTGTTTGCCACGGTGAATGAAAAAGATTTAAAATCATCGGCCACAGTAGAGGTTGTGCAAATCAGTCTAGCAGATCAACATTTAAAATCACATTTGATTTAATAGCAGAGCTAACAATCGAATGGTCATTTAAAAATCTAATCCACGGCTTAAATTTTTCTACATCACATTTATCTGGATTAAAATAACCAACAAGATTATGCGAAACAATTTGGAAATTGAGAGCCATTTAAAAATAATAATAAGACACACACTTTCAGAATTTTAAGAATAATATTAAGAAAATTCGAATTAATTAAATAATTAATAATTCGAATTAAATCAATTGAAAATTGATTTAATTCGAATATTAAATTAATTTAATAATTTGAATTTCTTAATATTATTCTTAAAATTCTGAAAGTGTGTGTCTTATTATTATTTTTAAATGGCTCTCAATTTTCCAAATTGTTTCGCATAATCTTGTTGGTATTTTAATCCAGATAAATGTGATGTAGAAAAATTTAAGCCGTGGGATTAGATTTTTAAATGACCATTCGATTGTTAGCTCTGCTATTAAATCAAATGTGAATTTAAATGTTGATCTGCTATGACTGATTTGCACAACCTCTACTGTGGCCGATGATTTTAAATCGTTTTCATTCACCGTGGCAAACACACAGTATGTGTTGATGAAATAGTCGTCAATCGAGCTTTAAATTTTCCATTGGACAATTTCTGTAATTTACCCTCTGAAAATGATATTCACAAACTTTTTCCATGCTATTCACTATCAGGGGGTGATCAATTTAACCAAACTTTCTAAATCCAATTTGGTGTCTGAATGGGATATTTTCTTCGATACACTTTCTAAAGTGTTTGCCAACTGCACTAAATCCAACTTTCACAACATCACTTCCACTCTGCAGTATATTGGTCTTGCGGTTGTTTTCAATCAAAGGATCAATTTTGGCAAACTACTTTTTCCCATTCTCTTGAGACGTCTCACTACTGCTTTACGTGATCATTCTACAAATCGTAGGGTATCATGTTACTATGCTCGTTTTCTCATGCTTATAACAGATCATCTTCTCACACCTGAGCACAAAGCCCTTTTTGCTAACTCCGCAGTAACCGAACCCCCTCCCGTAAGCAAAAAGATTTACACCCGCCAAGACACAACCTTCAAATTCATGCAAGTTCCAGTACTTGTATCTGCTTTCATGGCCACTTATATTCTCTTACCTATTTTCAATCTTCCCGATCATGAACAGCTACCTCAACCTCCAGTGGTTCAAGCCACCCAGGCTCCTCCAACATCAGATGCTCTTCCTTACAGGTAGTAATTCCTCACTCTCACTCCATTCCTACTTCTGTTGAAAGACCCCCAGTGGTCGATAGGACTGACCATGAAGTTGTAGAACCACAGCTTCAATCCCAGGTCATAGAGCCAAACACAGAGTCTCAACCTATCTCAACCTCTCCCCCACTGTCTAAAATGTTACCCAGAAGATTAATTAGGAAGTAGTGTATTGGTGAATGTGAAGTGAACCCTCAGCTCTGCCTCCTCCGAAGAAAAGAAGAACATTATACTGAGGCATCTGAAAGCCCATCCTTGTCCTCCCAACAGGACATGGACTTTGAAATGGCCAATGAACAGTTACTAGAGACATTCCTCTCAACAGGATGAATCTATTGAAATTCTCCATAGGGCCATGGCATCTTGTTCTGAGTCAAGCACAATTCCATTACTCACAATGGAACCATACATACCCGTAGATGATACTCAGGACACGGAGCGAGGAGTGCACATAGAGTCTGTTACAGTGCCTGCCATAGTTACGGCAGAAGAGCAGTCACATGCTTCTGAGGGAAAATCTGACTCTCAGCCACCTTTAATAGAGTCATTTTCTCCCCTCCCAGATCCAACACCTCTGGCTCCCTCACGGGATTCTCCACTCGCAGATTTATCTGGAGAAAGTGGAGGGCAACTCGGTCAATCTATCCCTGAAGCAATTCAGACATCTATTTCACATGAAATGATAGGTTTGACTGAGGATCGGGACTCGCGAATTCCCATTGCACCACCACTGACCTCTCTTGAAGAGGCTAGGGTGATTTTAATTGCAGGTACAGAAGAACAGCAACAGGAAGACTCCTCACGAGCCAATTATATTGAGAGAAACACAAGCACGTGAGGTGAGTGAACCAAACACGAGTGAAATTCAGGTGAGAGCACACACAGACACAGACACTGAAAACCTGTTAGCTCAAATTGCTGCTTTAAAAGAAGAACTTGCTAAAAGCCAAGCTGAAGCTCAAACATTCAAAGCACAAGTGGTTGAACGGTCTTCTTCTTCCACCTCTGTCAACAATCAGCTGGCACTCATCAGGGATGATATCTCAGATCTCAAGACCACTGTCATACCAAAGCTCAATTCCATTCAGGAAACTCCAACTTTATCAGCTGATGACATTTCTAACTTCTGCTCTCTACATACAAGAATGACTTCTCTTGAAAGACCATGGTTGAAATGAATCATTCACTGGACTCCTCCAGATTTCTAAAGATAGAAACGGGCATGGAACATCTTAATGAAGGAATGAAACACTTGTATTTCATGATCAAGAATTCTCACTGCCCTAATGAAGAACAAAGAACTTACTTTGAAGGGCCGTCTGGTGGAGGCTCAGGCTCTGGAGGTGATGGAGGACATGGAGGTTCTAAAGGAAAGTCAGTAGAGGATCCCTCAACTAAGGGGGAGAAGAAAGGGAGTAGTGGAAAGGGAAAAGAAAAAGATACCTCTGTTGGAGACAAAGGAAAGGCTGATGATGTCTACTACAGTGGAGAACAGGATGACTTTGATATTTTGACATTCCCACTGACCAGTCTTGGAAGATAAAGATGGTTTATTTGAAGCTGAAGAGGAAAGTGATTTTGGAGAATGGGAAGAGGAAGCTACAGTGGATCCTATCTTTGAGAAAGAGTTTCAGCAGCAGCAGTCAGAGATTAAAAGAAAAGAAGCTGAACTCAAAAAGGTCTCCCAGATCATTGACATGAGGAAAAGACATACAAAGAACAGAAACTCTTCAAAAGCAACGTCTTCATGACATTAAGGCTCAAGAAAGGAGAAGAGATGGCAGACTGAAGATTGGTGAAAAATGGGATGAAGCTAGGAGAGTACTTGATATGCCTCAGCTGAGCACTAACAATGATAGGCAGTTCCTACATCTTCTTGACAAGTTGGAAATCTCAAATCCTAACAATGACATGTACATGAATGCTATCAAGACTGAAGTCTCAAGGATCACAGCTGCTTTTGACTAGATCCCTAAATGAGATGAGCATTTTTGTATATTGTCAGAGTGAAGGATCTTTCAAGGTGTCACTTCATTGTTTGAGAATCGTTCTTTGTCAGAGATTTGGGTTCTTCTCAACAAAGTAAAAAGAAGCTCAGAATTGAATGAAGTTCTTCGAGAAAGGCTTAAAGAATTTGCCAGCAGGGCTAGTGCTCAAGTGGTCAACAATCCTCATCAGCTGAGATTCTTTAAGTCTGATTGTCTTCAAATCTGTCAGCTAGATGCACAATCTCTTAAAGACTACTCAGCTAAGCATCTGGTCTGGATGGAACATCATTTAAGAACTGCTGGATACTCATCCATGTTGAAGACTCAAGCTGCTGATTTGATTCAAGCTTATTGTGAAAAGAATATTAAAAGGTACAATCAGTTCAAGAATAAGCTGAAGTCAGTTGGAGTTCAACAGTCAGACCAGCAAGCTTCACTTCAGAAAAGGATCGTGTCTTTGACAAGGAGTTGCTTCAAGATTTAGAAGAAGGTGAAGTCAGAAGAGAAGACAACTGAATTCAATTTAGCTCAAAACTCAATGTAATATGATTAGAGCTTTATGAATCAGATAGACTAATGTAGTTATATGTTCAGGCTAGAGGAACATCTATCTTGTATTCACTTGTAAATTTCTTTTGGAATCTGGAAAATGTTAAATATAATCCAGAACTTTTCTGCTATTTACTTTGCATTACTGTTTATATCTTTTTCTTATTTGTTAGTTGAGTTATCCTCTAGGTATTTGTTGTTATTGTCTAACAAGCAAATAGGGGGAGATTGAAAGGCATATGTCATAGCCTATTTGTTTATTCGAGGATTTAACTCAACTCAAATAAGAATGTAATAAGTAAATAGTGGATCTATCGTCAGAGAGATCTCACAAGTAACATCTGTCAAAGGGTTAAGAAACATTATTCATCACAGACTTGAAGACTTAATTCACTGGCAGAAGCTCAAGAAATTGATCAAGCCTCAGTGATATAAATCAAGATTGTGGATTTAATCAAGTGACAGAGATCTCGTCAGGGTATCAATTAATTACAAGGATTTAGTCTGAGAAAATCAAGAGTATCCAGGTCAAGGCTTGAAGAAATGTCACGGAAGTTAGTCACTCATGAACCAGCAGTACATCGAGTGTCAACATTGAAGTGGTGGAATTGATTCATATTGACAGTGATTTTCAGAAGATTTTCAGAAGAATGGTTGCTGCTCAAGATTAGTATTAATTCTCTATTAATTAATTAAGTCATATAATTTAATTAAGAAAATAAATTATATCTGCAAAGATTAATTTATTGATTAATTGAATTAATTGATTAATTAATTCAGAATTAATATTAAGGATTTTCAGAATTTTATTAGATTAAAATCTATTAATAATTCAGTAAGACAATGATTTGAACTACTATGACAATCGGTATGACAATTGATAGTCATACCGAAAGTCTTGCTAGTTCATTCTGATTGTCTTGCTAGCTATTGGGATTGTCTTGCTAGTTCAAAAGGATAGTCTCACCGAAAGTCCTACCAGTTCAAATGGATTGTCATGCCAGTTCATTTGATTGTCTTGCCGAAAGTCTTGCTGATTCAACTGGATTGTTTTGTTTACTTAAACAACAGAAGCAGATCATTTTCAACAGAACACACAAGTCAAGAACACAGCAGAAACAAAAAAAACATTTCATTTTTCATCTGCTTTATTCAAGATCAAAATTCTAGATTGTAAAGTTAAATCCAAACCACTAGAATTATTTATCTTGTTCTTGTGTAACAATCTAGCGGATTAAAATCCCTAGAACTTAATCTCAAATCGCATTTAGCATTTGATCTTTATTGCAAAAATAGAAAAAGTTCATGTCGAATTTATTCTAGATTTGTAATAATTGATTTGAGATTAATCCCTTGTAACAGATACCGTTGTTGTAACACCTTTCAAGTTTAATAAAAGTTTTATTTAACTTGAATTTTGTTTCACCTTTTATTCCGCATTTTATTCGATTAAACGGTATTGTTTGCATTCAACCCCCCTTCTACAAACAATTGGGACCTAACAGCCATGAGTGCATAGTTTCCAAGTTCTTCGTCTTCATCATTTTCAGAATCATCCCAATTTTATTCTGTAATATAAGCTTTACTTTGTTGTTTTCTTTAGAAGAGCTTTCATACTTTGCTTCAAGTTCCAAGATAAGCCTTATCTTTCTTGCCTTCTTGGGCTTACTGCATTCTGTAGCAAAGTGATCTAATTTATCACAGCTGAAGCACCTTATATTAGATCTGTCAACAGATCATTTTTGTAACCACTTTTGCTATCAAATTGTACTTCCCTTTCTCTTTCCAGCTGTTGTCTTTGTTAAAAGATTGTCCTTTACTTTTGAAGTATCTTGGCTTCCTTACTCTAATGTTAGAGAATTTTCTAGCCATATAAACACTGAATGATCTAGCTCATCCATTCTTCGAAGTGTAGAACTCATCCTTTCCAATTCTAGTATGACTTGCTCCTGTGAATCAATTGTTCTCTGCTCACTTGTTGAGAAAACTGAGTTATGAGATCTGAGTTCATCATTGCATGTTTGGCCTTCATTTACTATTAAGCACTTGAACCATCTATAACATGTCCTTGGCCAGATCTCAACGATTCCCTTTGAATCATCTCTAGTTCATAGGTTTTTGAAAATTCCATATAGAATTTCCAGAGTTATCCTGCTCAAGTCTCTCCCTTCCCTGATTGCTGAGATTTTCTATTCCAAATGATCAGGAAGAGTAAGCAAAAACTTTAGATTCATTCTTCCAAGATCTTGAATCTGTTTTCTTTCAGATTTTGCTCTGCGACCACTTTCAGGTAATGAATCACACATAGAGGGGGGTGAATGTGTTTTTTGATTTTAGGCTTTTTGAAAGAAATGGTGAACAAAGTAAATTAAATCTTGTATAGAAAAGTGTTCATGCAGAAATTAAACTTGCACAAAATAAGGAATACAGATCTTCAAACACTCACTTAATTTTTGTATTAAAAATTTAAGATGCTTTGCTACAAAATTTCTAAGCTCTTCGAAGTTAAAGCTCAGCTTCTTCTCAAGAGTGTTGCAAGAATTTTGATCTAAATTGTTACTTCTAACTAGAGGACCCGTGTTAACTTTATAGCTCAGTTAACTGCTGGTTTACACAGTGGATAATAAACATGCTATTAGCTTTTCTAAACGGTCACTTATCATTTCTATTTATAGAAGCAAAATCTTTCATTTATGGCTTAGCATATCTTTAACATCCTGTGTTTACTTTAATCTTCCTCTGTCAGTTAATCTTTGCCATTGATCTTGTACACTCTTCAAGCTGCTTTTTGTAACTTGTCAATCCAGCTGTTGGATTGTTTGTTGATTGTTTATCTTGGATATTAAACTGATCTGCAATTTTGTACTTTGAGATTGTACTTTTAGATCTCCAGTTTGTTCATTTGAACACTTGATTCTTGATAAGTATAAAGGCTTATCGAGATCTCTAGTACTCCATAATGAGTTTGGCTTGTAGAGGTCTTCAGCTCATCGAGATCTCTAGTCTTCATAACTTCACTTGACTTGTAGATATATCTGAGTTCTCGACTGGATATAGACTTGTCGATTACTCTGAGTTCTCTAGTGAAGGAATGACTTGTCGATATCTTTTTGAGTTCTCGAGTAGCTTTCCTGACTTCTCTACTCCCGGGATATTGCTTATCCGTTGAGTAGATATTGCTTATCCGTCGAGTAGTGATCGCTTATCCATCGAGTAGATATTGCTCATCTATCGAGTAGATGTTATTCATCCATCTAGTGTATATATAGCGTCATCTGTCGAGTAGATATTTCTTATCCGTCGGTACGTCTCTGGAGTTTGAATGACTTCTCGATAAGTCATTCTGGAGTTCTTGAATGACTTCTCTATAACATCAAATTGTGACTTGTAGAGATCTTGACTTAACATTTTTCTCCAAACAGATTTATTCAACTCCAAGCTTCTTCAAAATTCTTCTGAGCATGATCTTCTTCCAGATAGAATCATTAGGCTTGATACTATTTTAGGAAAAGACTACAGTCTGCTCCTTTGCATTTTACAGACTTTAAGTGTTACAAGTACAATACAAATTTAGATAACAATACAACTTACTTAGGTTTGGCCCCAAGCTTAGCTGATTGCTAATGACATCGTCAGCTTCAGTAATATTTGACCTCATCTATTATATATTAAAATTCCTTAAAAGATCCATCTACTAAGCATGTATAACCTGATTTCCTGTAGATTTTCTCTACAAATTTTTTAGGAACCAATCACTAGCAGAAATGCAACCTTATATGAACTAAATTCTAGATGTTTAAAACATCGAACTGATCATCCTATTTGCCTCTAACCACTTGTAAGATCGATGATTAATAAGAAATATTATATTATCTTTATTGATTCTCTTGCCTTAAAAATTAACTCATTTTGAGATAACCATATAGTTCATAATACTTTACATCAGTCACCCTCCAAGCCTGGAGACTGGACCTTTTTAAAGAGTGCATGAAACAACTTTAATAATGACAAACGGTTCTCCAAATAAACTCATATGTCCAAATCTCACCATTTCCTGTCTTACAGTTTCAAGCTCCACCAACAACAAATCAGCTTCTTGTTTCACTTTCAAGTTTCTCATTTATCTTTCAGTCTCCTAACTTCTTCATTAGCAACACAATACTTGTATGAATGTGAAATATTTATGTGCTCATCTTTTCTACAGTTTCCTTATATTGACTCACATTTAAATCAATGGTAGTGAGAGTTGGTACCTGTGATTTTGATGAAGATGATTCTCCTTGCTCCAAGTCAATTGAAGCATAATTTCCAACTTCCTCATCTTCATCATTATCAAATCATCCCAAGTTTTTCCCTCTACAATATAAGCTTTGCTTTGCTGTTTCTTTAGAAGAGCTTCATACTTTGCTTTCAGTTCAAGATAAGCTTTGTCCTTCTTTGCTTTCTTGGGTTTCCTGCATTCTTTAGCAAAATGGCCTAGTTCATCACAGTTGAAGCACCTTATTTTTGATCTCTCAACAGATCCAATTTTGTAACCATTTTTTTCTATCAGATGTGTACTTCCCTTTCCTTTCCAGCTGCTAACTTTGTTGAATGATTGTTCTTTACCCTTGAAGAATCTTGGCTTCTTTACTCTAATATTACAGAACTTTCTTTCCGTATAGGATATTGACTAATCAACTTCAATCTTTTCCCAGATTTGCTTGACAGTGTCACAGTTGACAATGTTGTTGTATATTACATTGTCAAGTGACTCTATCAATATTAGTTGCAAGCCACTATCCAAGGAAACTTTCTTTTTCAGGCTCAGTGTACTCAGAAGGGTCTTTTAGAGCATAATGAGCTGGAATGACCTAATCGCCATCTGTTAATTCTTCAACTCTAACCATAGATGAAGGGCCCATTTTTGAGAATCTGAATATAGAGTGGATTGGCCATCCTGATAAAAAGCAACATTTAATTTTTCCAAAGAGTGTAGTTTGCTTTGTCAAAGGCAGGAATTTTTGATGCTACTGATTTTCTGTGTATTCATTCTTCCAAGATCTTGATCTATTTACTTTCAGATTTTGCTCTGATACCACTATTAGGTAATGAATTACACACAGAGGGGGGTGAATGTGTTTTTATATTTTTATGCTTTTCTTAAAGTATTTATGGTTGTGAACAAAGTAAATCAAATCTTGTAGTGAAATGTGTTACTTGTAAAAATTAAACATGCAATAATAAAGAACAGATTCTTTTAAAACTCCTTATTTTATATTAAATTAAGATATTTTGCTACAAAATTTCTAGGCTCTTTGTTGATAAGAGCTTAGCTTCTTTCTTGATAGAATACAAGAGTTCCTGATCTAAATTGTTACTTCCAACAAAGGATCAGTGTTAACTTTATAATTTAGTTAACTGCTGGTTTACACAGTGTATAATAGACATGATATTAACTTTAGTAAATTGTCACTTGTCATTTCCATTTTAGGAAATTATATCTTCCATTTATGGCTTAGCATATCTTTGCATCTCTGTTAATTTTGATCTTCCTTTGTCATTTAATCTTCACCCTTGATCTTGCACACTCTCAAGCTGCTTTTTGTAGAATTGTCAATTTAGCTGGTTGGATTGTTTGTTGATTGTAATCTTGGATATTGAACTGGTCTGCAACTTTGTACTTTGATATTTTACCCTCGAGATCTCCATTTGGTCTATACAGACTTGACATTTCGATAAGTATATTGGCTTATCGAGATCTCTAATATTCCATAGTTAATTTGACTTGTAGAGGTCTATGAGTTTCTCTATAAGAGAATTTGGCTTGTCGAGATCTCTAGTCTTCATATCTTCACTTTGACTTATCGATATCTCTGAGTTCTCTAGTCGCTTGTTGACTTATCGATAACTCAGAGTTTTCTAGCAATTTGACTTGTTGATAACTTAGGGTTCTCTAGTGAATTTTGGCTTATCGATATCTCTGAGTTCTCTAGTGGAATTTGACTATCGATAACTTAGATTCTCTATGAATGTTGACTTGTCGATAACTCTGAGTTCTCTAGTGAGAAATACTTGTCGATATCTCCAATCTTCATGTTTTCAATTTGCTTGTCGATATCTCTGTGAGTTCTCTATAAGCTTTTCTGACTTATCGATAAGTCATTTGGAGTTCTCGAGTGACTTCTCTATAACACTAAATCTGTGACTTGTAGAGATCTTTGACTTAGAATATTTGTGTCCAAACAGATTTATTCAACTCCGAGCTTCTTCATAATTCTTCTGAGGCAGATATTCTTGATCTTCTTCCAGATAGAATCCTTAGGCTTGATACTGTTTAGACAAAAAGACTCCAGTATGCTCTTTTACATTTTTACAGACTTTAAATGTTACGAGTACAAATGCAAACTAGATTACAATACACTTACTTAGGGTTGTCAATTTGACTTAGTCTTGTTAAAGTACATGCATGTCTTGCACAACAAACAACATGCACACAATACACATCTTAAAATTTTAGAAATTATCCTAAAATGACATGTGGCTCGCACCGGGTTTTCATGCTAGTAATATTATACTCCCTTCGTTCATATTTATTTGTCCTATTTGCCTTTTGTGTCAAATTAACCCTATTTTGACCGAAATTTCATATAGTATATAATCGAAAAAATTTATACAAATTATATCATTAGAAAGTACATGTAATATACTTTAATCGTATTCTTCAGTTTTTCAAAATAGTGAAAGATTAATGTTTAATTTACAGTCAAAGTTGAATGAATTTGACCACAAAAAGTCAAACGTGACAGATAAATTGGACGAAGGGAGTAATAAGTAGTTGATGAGATCCAAAAATTTGGACATTTTTCAAATATATTTAAAGATACAGTTAAATGTATTGGTGTACTTGAACTATACTTTTTTTGCATTTTGTATACTCATACCATCGATTGTGCATATTATGTACCTAAACTAGATAAATAGTGAACTGTGTACTTCCTAATTACAACTAACAGACCTTAGTAGATTAGGAGGGAGTTGTTCTTCACACACACATCCACCTATACCACATCCTCGTATTCCGAATTCCAGTTCCCCGTGAATGAAAATTGACCAGTTAGTTCCCAGCATGAATCTCTTTTCTTTTCTTCAAGAACCATATTAATCATCTTCTCCATTTTCTTACTTTTTCAGAAACCGTCTTTAATCTCTGCTCATTTTACCAAATTTAACTTCCTCTCTTTTTATTCTCCTGAATCATATTATCTCGAGACGCTCATCTCCGTAACAGCGTGATCAGACAACTAGACATCGGCTATATGGGAGCATTATTTGCTCTGTTGTTTTCCTCATTTGTTAATTAGTAAGATCATAATTTTTTAAAGTATTTGTATATAACAATCTATAGACTGTGTAGTAATTTGATCAGTATAATTTTCTTTGTTTATGGTTCAGGTGATACAATGTACCCTTACACAATTAATTCAAACTATCTCCTTGTCACAGTATCTTGAAATGATGGTTTGACAAGCAACGCCTTACTGTATATATTTTTTGGTATTTGACTGCTAAATGCAACTCGGAGAAGATAAATACTTATTTTTCGTAATTGTTTAAAATTCCAACAAAAGTTGCTCCGGCATTAGCTTATTTTTGTGAGGTAGTTTGAGCAAGAATTCTTTATCTTATAATCAAACATAGGGTAAGTCTGTGTGGATATTTTGCCTTGTAAATTCACTTAGCTCACTAAAAATAAATTTGTTGCGTCTAATTTTATAAGCGAATTAATTTGCATGCTAATGATCTGAATGAGAATAATCGATATTGGCAATCTTGATTAAATCAGATTGTTGATCTTTTTTCAATTGAAAATATTTGAAAATGGGAATTTGATTACTAACTGGATTGATTATAGGAATGCTGATTTTCTGAATATGTTTGGGTTTAAGTATGCGGGCTTTTTGGCTTCTATTAAAGGATACATCACTTCATCTTCTTGATAAGGATTTTTTTGACTTATAGGTTAGGTCGAGTAGCCAAGGTTGCCTCATTTTAGTGTGTCAGATAATTCCGTGTCATAAGTCTTTCGAGGTGTGCCGGCCCTTAACAATTTAGTTACAAAGATGAAGGTTGCTCCAAATGGTTTGATGCTACTAAGTTGATGCTAATAAGATTGTAGAGCATTTGTGACTGTTTATAAGGCATAATTTACATCTATAGGTACGTTTGTGTGGTTAAAGATCAAAGCATTTTATCAAGGTAAAACTGAATTTCTTTTGTTAACACGCAGCTAACAAAGCAACATGAAGGATATTTTTCTATGAAAACATGGCTTCTGCTATATAAGGAATGAAATAAAATAAAATGGATGGAAAGATAAAAAAAAGGAAGGAAACTCTGCAACTAACGGGTTAACACCCCTCTGACGGAAGTTCACGAATTAAAAACCAATTTCATTAGTTCAAGTACACAATATGTTCAAGTAAGGGTTTAGGTAACAAGGGCACTAATAGCATAGTTTAGGTATACGAAGCATTTAACTCTTAAAAATATTAATACTTTGAGACGTTGTTAATCAGGTTCGAATCTTGAAACTTTTGAAGAAATATTTTACTCACTAAAACACTACTAATTTTTTATATTAAAGACCACATTTATGAAGGTTAATTACTAGTTGAAATATATTCACAGTTTGAAAATAAGATGGGTATCAGGTCAATTCATGGCCGGAAAGTGCTATCTCTAACCCGAACCCAATTCGACTGATTCGAATTGTCTCGAACGAGAATCTTTTACTCTCTGATACTCTCCCGA